>NC_091219.1:15178456-15185956 GCF_040958095.1 Procambarus clarkii
AAAGCAACCCGTGACAGCTGACTAACACCCAGGTACCTATTTTACTGCTAGGTAACAGTGGCATAGGGTGAAAGAAACTCTACCCATTGTTTCTCGCCGGCGCCCGGGATCGAACCCAGGATCACAAGTCCAGTGTGCTGTCCGCTCGGCCGACCGGCTCCCTGAATATCACTGAATATGATTACTGGTGAAACAAAGGTAGTGCAGCCAATGCTTGACTACATTGGGTGACTGGATGAAGTTGCGTGTTAGGAAGACAGACAAAAGCAGCAGGGAAAGGCTGGTGCTGATGGTTATTTGGCCACTCTTTGCATCTGGTCCACATTTTTATTGTCACTACACATTACTTAATTCCAATGTTCAGCCTTGCAGACTGCAAATAGTCCTGAGAAGGGAAGGAGTCTTGTGCAAGGTGTGATTGACTGCTAGCTGGTTAAGACTGGTCAATAGACTGTTAGCTATTTTTGAGGGTGTGGAACGGATTAATTCAATTTACATTAGTTCTTATTGAAAAATGTTTCGGTTTTCGAATTGTTTGTCGTTGAACAGTCTCTGGGAATGGATTCAATTCGTTTATTAAATTAAAATATACTATGCCTAATCCACTAATACACACAGCATTTTGGGCATCTTACTTACATGCAAGAAATTAATGTAGTTACACACAAACACATGATTTGGTAATCATTAACATTTAATAAAGACAATGATTAAACAAATGATATATTTAATAAAATAAATGATCAATAATACTAACCCAATTGCTCGGGGTAGAACTGATAACTGATTGGATTGGACTATAAGCTTTTGAAGGTCTTTCAGAAAACCAATCTCGGGTGGGAGTCCTTCTAGCCGATTCTCTTCAAGATCCAACAGACGAAGCTTCCGTAAATTGCCTATACTTGAGGGAATTTTCTGTAAAGACAAGAATATTATCAGTTTTATTAAAGCAAAATACAAGATCTTATTTACCTCCACAGTACTGTGGATAGAAATTTGTGTGGGTGTTTGCCATACTAGTATGTCCATCATGTAGCTTCAAGAGATGGTAGATGTACACATACTTGTATCCCCCACCAGTTTCTTACATTTATATCTAATTGTATTATTCTGCAATAATTCAATAACATGGATATATGGTATCAACTGTGCCATACTACTGATAAAATCTTCTATTGCTTACCTATATGACAGTACAGTATACTGTACTAAAATACTGTTTGACTGCTGCTATGTCATGAGCCTAAAATTTTACACCATGCAAAACTGATTTATATCTGAATTGTTGTTATTGAGAAAATCCACTCGAGCTGTGAGGCAATGCGAACCCGCGACCAAGGCATTGCCAGCCGCATACTCTATCACCGTACCATTGCTGACTTGTTAAAAGTCATACAACCGGATTTCTACTGAAATCACAGCAAATCTGGAGGTCCCTCCTGAAACCAGTCCGAGTTTGAGGAACAAACCCCCACAGGATTTAGGGTTATAAGTATTGCTAAACCAACAGGCAGCATGGCGTAGGCAGAAAGAATGATCGTTGCCATGTAGCAAAGGTGACCCTTCCAACTTGCAATTAGTGAGAAAAAGCTCAATAGGCTGTTTTTTTTTTATACATAACTGACCTTGTTAGAGATCCACTGGGAAATGCTAGGGCTTACTGTTAATAAGCCAGACAAGTACTCCCAGGCACTGGGGATACTTGTCAGAACAGCAATCAGCCCAATAGACTAGGGTTACAAAGTGGACCCCAATACAACTGACTTGGAACAACCACAACCATGGGCCAAAACAGAAAAGCCAAGTGACTCTTGAAATACCCAAGATAAGGCGTACAAGATAAATACCAAGATAGGGAGCTGGTCGGCCAAGCGGACAGCACACTGGACTTGTGATCCTGTGGTCCCGGGTTCGATCCCGGGCGCCAGCGAGAAACAATGGGCAGAGTTTCTTTCGCCCTATGCCCCTGTTACCTAGCAGTAAATAGGTACCTGGGAGTTAGTCAGCTGTCATGGGCTGCTTCCTGGGGGTGGAGGCCTGGTCAAGGACCGGGCCGCGGGGACACTAAAAACAAAGCCCCGAAATCAACTCAAGATAACCTCAAGAAGGCACTCCATCCTGGTGGCCAGGCCTAGAAAGGCAACACTCCTAAACACACCAAAGAAGTTACTCTGTCAGTGTAACAACAGGGCTAAATGAACACTCAGGTCAGTAACTGATAGATGCAATTTGAAGCACAAAAAGCAAAGTCCACACACCACCTGATAGAAAACCTGCTCATAAATATGAGCAAATACTAAACTGGAACAATACACCAGCAAATGGCCCCCCACAAGACAGGTCTTAGGATGGCTGACACTTAGCACAGAAGCACTGGGACCCATACTAGAGTTGACCATGGAGAGCTGCTGTGATACACTAGGCACTATATCAGTGATAGAACTGAGTGGGGAGCTGGTGTAGGACTGAGCTCCAGGCCACCTGGTGATGGCAATCGATACTAACGGGTTTGAGCTAGTTTTGAGTGAATTATTTAGTTATGATTGAATCGTTCGAGATATTGTTTGGCAGGCTTGAGGCTTAGGGAGTCTTGTGAACCCAGCAGTTGTCTGTAAAGTGTCGCTGACTTTCTGGATGCCTTCCCAGTGAAATGGTGTAAAGTCATTTCCTCCCTATGCCTCTGTAAGGAAGCCAGGTAGTGGCTCTGGTCCATGATAGGCCAAACAGAACTCCTGCAACTAACGTGAATCACAGTATGGAGCAATATTAGTAAGATAGCTACAGGAAGCTACTAAGGGGTCTCCCACAAAAAACCCCGGTGCCAAGACAAAGTCTCATCAAAACCAGATAATAATCCACAAATATATTTGGCTTCTGCAGAACACAGCTGTTAACAGGAGAACACAAGGCATAAACATGAGAGGAGCCATCTCCCCCCCTAACCCTGTTCAGCCAATAGTGGTTCCACCTGGTGTTTATTAATGTAGTTGTTTAATGAATGATTAGGAACAGTACTTCAAAATGATTCTTGGGCATTTTCAAGTTGCCGATGACCATTAGCAGGGAGACAATGAGTGGTCTGAAATATTTGTGATACACCATGTAGTTTATTCTCAGAATTGAACTTAGGTATGTTCTCTGCAGAACTATTTATACCCATGTTATGGGACAAGACAAACTGCATGGTTACTCATTTACCGGGGCAAAATAGTCACTCAATTTGAAGAACTAATAATGTTCTGGGAAGGTTCATTGTTAAGGAATAGGGGTTCATTGAAATGGGAGGGGGAAAAGGAGCCTTGATAAGTTAATTTCACAACACAACATAAAAATAATAAGCTTACCTTGAGATGATTGTTATTTAACATAAGAACCTCTAAGTTCTGTAAATGTGATATATCATCTGGTATTTTGGTCAAATAATTTGTGCCTAAGTTTAGTTCCACCATGTTTACCCATGACCCGATATCTGCAAAACAGAGAGAAAACATTTTAGGCATTTACAGAATTTACAAAGTAGCTACCCCAAAACTTCTATACAATTCATTCAACTTGCAAATTCTGGTTTAATATTTTATTAAAAACACCAAATCATTAAAAGGTATTACTTTAGAACTAAACCTATAATTCAGTTCATGCTAAAATCAAAAAGAATTTTTTTTTTGCAAAAGATTTAGTGGCAAATTGTGCAATAGGCTCCCCCACATTTTCCCAAATAACACTACGTAAGGTATTAAAAAAAACTAAATTCTTGCATTATATAAGGGTCACACGATGTATTATCTGCATGCACACAGAAAACAAGTATTCAAAACACAGTTTTGTCTCCTTATAACAGTACAAAAAATGCCCCGAGCACGTGAACAATATTAAAAAAATCCTGTCACTTTTCATGATAGCAGATGTTTACTGGAAGCCTCAAATACTGATTGGGAACACACTGTACCAGCAGCTCCAAATATTGCATAGTACCGAAAATATTATGATGGCCTCACTGCACTGTGTGTACCTGGTTGATACCTGGTTGATGGGGTTCTGGGAGTTCTTCTACTTCCCAAGCCCGGCCCGAGGCCAGGCTCGACTTGTGAGAGTTTGGTCCACCAGGCTGTTGCTTGGAGCGGCCCGCAGGCCCACATACCCACCACAGCCCGGTTGGTCCGGCACTCCTTGGAGGAATAAATCTAGTTTCCTCTTGAAAATGTCCACGGTTGTTCCGGCAATATTTCTTATGCTTGCTGGGAGGACGTTGAACAACCGCGGACCTCTGATGTTTATACAGTGTTCTCTGATTGTGCCTATGGCACCTCTGTTCTTCATTGGTTCTATTCTACATTTTCTTCCATGTCGTTCACTCCAGTACGTTGTTATTTTACTGTGTAGATTTGGTACTTGGCCCTCCAGTATCTTCCAGGTGTATATTATTTGATATCTCTCTCGTCTTCTTTCTAGTGAGTACATTTGGAGGTGCTCTGGTTGTTGATCTGGAGTGGCCTCTCCAGGGCACAAAGAAAAGGTAGGTTGATACGGGGCCAAAGCTGTTACCCAAGCAGCCGGTCTCCCCTCTCCACGGCGCAGAAAGTCTCCAACTGGAAAAGCAAACGCCAATATGACTGGTTCTAGCGCCGTCGCAGGAATTGTCAGAACGAGGTTGAAGGCAACAACGAACTGCCCTAGGGAGGGGCTCCAGTTCCGGAGTTTACCTCGAAGTTGGTAAAAGAAGGCACAGGGACCTCAAACCCGGAGACCACCGTGGTCGGGGCCGGAGATGAACCACCCCAGCAGGGACAAGAATGACCCCAGCCTCCTGAAGCAGAGCCTGGGGGGCCGCACGAGCCCCAGGAGGTGGACGACCCGATCCCGCACCTACGGGTTCCTGACAAAGATCGTCACAGCCCTCTTTCACCCGAGGCCCGCTTCCTTCAAGACCAAGCAGAAGGAAGAGCAATAATTATTGAGAACAACAACATTATTATAATTATTATTATAATAATAATATTATAATTAAACAATGTCACCAAAAGCCTAGACATATGTCAGTATATGATATATACTGATATACGGGATTCATACTGAGAGGTGATATACGTTGTAACAATACTGACATACTCGATATTTAACGAAAATTGACATATACTGACAGGTGATACATACCGACACACAAAGTGATACATGTGGGTCGAGCCAGTGATTGGCTCAACCCGATGTCACTGCTCCATATCACATATACAAATATATAAATATATACAAAAATGTAAATAATGAATAAAGGGAGAACTAAACAAATAACAATAAACTATAAAAATACAGATAAAATGGTTTAAAACCAGCATATAAGATTTTTTTATTAAATTTTGGAAATAATTTAATATTATTTTACGGGCAAAGCTAATATCACAATATATAATCGAAATATTATTCCCTTAAGATAATACTCGACCATACAACATGGAAATAAGAGAGGAAGAAAAAACCTTTTAAAGCCGAAACAGCTTTAGTTGGAAACAGGTTCACTGGTACAGGTGGAAGAGTCATTAGTCTTCTTTAAAAACTCTTTATGACTTTCCTTCATAATGTCCTTTTTTTAATGCCAACATTCAATATGACGTTAACTACAAAGACACGTCATTATTGCGTTCACGAGTCCCTGTGTTTTCGTTTTTCCTGTTTGGTATTGATTAGTGCACGTGTGGCTTTCCTCAGAGTGACTCTGACCCCGGATGAATATGTGAGATACAAACTCCTTCAAACGTCAGACACACACTCACAAGAATTTATACGCGATGTAAACAAAACAAAAATACTTCGGTAAGTGTTCTTAAATTGGTTTTACACAATATCTGACAAGCAAACACTTCTTCAACTTTGTGTTCGCAATTTCCGTCTGTAGCTTTTAGGAAAAAAAAATATCTGAAATGAACTTTTGCAGCAAAGCAGCTCTTTCCTGGCCCTGAAGATTCCGTGTGATAGCGCAGCATCTCTGGGAGTCATCTGTGGACTGTGTGTGATATCCGGAACGCGGCCTTGGCAAGGAGGCACTCTGGGAGGGACATTCTGCTCGCTACATTTATTTTAAACTCTCGCTCGATTGTAGAGTTGGTAAGAGGGCCTGAGACCAGTTAGGCAATGGAGACAAATGAAGAAGAACGGGGCAATAGAGCCAAAGGGAAAACAAAAGCAGTTTTATCTGAGGCTCAAATACAAAATAGTTCATCTGAGCAATGATGTGTTGAGCTGAATGTTTCCGCTTTCTTGGTTGAGAAAGTCTCGGGGGTTCCTCGAACGATGTCTTCAATTTCGTTGGATTCCCTTAATAATGCACGTCACTCACCACTTTCTGTTCTTTATCCTCTCTCTCTCTCTCTCTTTCCTCTTCTCTCCTTTCTGATCTCTTTCCTTTCTTCTGTCTTCTATCCGCTCCTCTTGTTTCCCAACCACTCTCGCCTCCCCAGAGTGACCTCACGAAAATGTTGACTAGTCTGACTTAGTGATATCTGAGGGACACTCAAGTATGTGGTGCTACGACGCTGGAATAGACATAACATAAATGGTTGTCTGTTCCCTTCTCTCTCTCTCTCTCTCTCTCTCTCTCTCTCTCTCTCTCTCTCTCTCTCTCTCTCTCTCTCTCTCCCCACCTCTCTCTTTCTGCTTCTCCTCTTGCTCAGTTAAGCGCGTGTTTAAGGCGACCGGCTGTCTGACTCAATTTACATAAATCTTATATTTTGGTATTTTAGGGGAAACTCTGGGTCCGGGTGTTCGTTGCCGTCTATATGCCTTTCTGAACCTTCTTTCTCGCTCGGCAGTATAGCACCTCTATATTATACCCCCTCTTGTGGTATAATATAAAGTACCACCTCTGGTGCAGTTGTTGGGACCCACAGCCTCGAAGAAGAAAATAAAGAGTATTCAGAGAAGACCTTGTTTATTCTCACTGAACACTTTCATATTCTCCTACCACCCCTATTGTATTTTCATTTATTTAGTTTTATTTTATTTTATTTTATTGCAATGCTACAGTTTACAGAGAACACACACACATACAATACAATACAATACAATTTTATTTAGGTAAGGTACATACATACAATAAATATTTACAAGGATTGTTTGACTTATAGGTAGAGCTAGTACATACAATGCCTAAAGCCACTATTACGCAAAGCGTTTCGGACATATATATAACATTATAACAATCAGTGTTCGAAGACCTCGTCCAGCTCCTCGGAGGTTGGGTGCGTACCCAGGATACAGCACGGATATATAAGGACCTATATCTATATAAATAAAAATGGAAATGTTCGTTTGTACATAACCATGGGGAGCCGGTCGGCCGAGCGGACAGCACGCTGGACTTGTGATCCTGTGGTCCTGGGTTCGATCCCAGGCGCCGGCGAGAAACAATGGGCAGAGTTTCTTTCACCCTATGCCCCTGTTACCTAGCAGTAAAATAGGAACCTGGGTGTTAGTCAGCTGTCACGGGCTGCTTCCTGGGGGTGGAGGCCT
>NC_091219.1:15190956-15218456 GCF_040958095.1 Procambarus clarkii
GCCCATGTGAGGACTCTGAGAGCTATGTGGTGCCAATGAGAGAAAGGATCGGCCCATATGTGATCAATGTGAGAGGCATAACAAAATGTATCAAGTGAGTTCATCAGCCCCCATCCCTCAGCCCCCAGCCCTCAGCCCTCAGTCCCCAGCCCTCAGCCCTCAGCCCTCAGCCCCCAGCCCTCAGCCCCCAGCCCTCAGCCCCCAGCCCTCAGCCCCCAGCCCTCAGCCCCCAGCCCCCAGCCCTCAGCCCCCAGCCCTCAGCCCCCAGCTCTCAGCCCTCAGTCCCCAGCCCTCAGCCCTCAGCCCTCAGCCCCCAGCTCTCAGCCCCCAGCCCTCAGCCCCCAGCCCTCAGCCCCCAGCCCCCAGCCCTCAGCCCCCAGCCCCCAGCCCCCAGCCCCCAGCCCTCAGCCCCCAGCCCCCAGCCCTCAGCCCTCAGCCCCCAGCCCTCAGCCCTCAGCCCCCAGCCCTCAGCCCCCAGCTCTCAGCCCCCAGCCTTCAGCCCTCAGACCTCAGCCCACAGCCCTCAGCCCCCAGCCTCAGCCCCCAGCCCTAGGGTCTCTGAGTCTATCCCCAGAAACATGTAATAATGCCAATACGCCCCCTGAACGTAATGTTTCTCTGGGTCTTCCTGAGTGGCAGCCCCAACACCTTCACATTCACTGTACCGTAAACAGGTTCACTGTGGTCACGGACAACGTGTTCACCGTCGTGTCGAGGTTGCAGAGAACTCCGTCTGAACGTTTGTGACTTGTGGCTGACCTCTGGTGTGGAACAAGACCAAAGATTATGTTATGAGGCAATTATTAAAGGGTTATACAAAATACTCTGTCATTATTGGAGCCTAGAGATTTGCATAAGTTATCGGAGCTTTAGTAATTAGTTCTAAGGAAGGTATGCTTGCACAGCATACCTAGTGGAAATGAGTGTAAGGACACAGCAGAATGCCCCTGTTACCTAGCAGTAAATAGGTACCTGGGAGTTAGTCAGCTGTCACGGGCTGCTTCCTGGGGGTGGAGGCCTGGTCGAGGACCGGGCCGCGGGGACACTAAAGCCCCGAAATCATCTCAAGATAACGTCAAGATAACAGCATAAGGTGCAGCATTACTGGTGGAGTCCTTTATAATACCAGTCGGTGTGGCCAACTTGGTGAAGATATCTCTGATGGTGCATAGTTATCTTGCACGGTAGCTTTTGGACATATCTGTTGGGGCAACGGCACTTGAGCAGCATATGTCCGTAAGGTACCTAGTACCAGCTCAACATACCTGGTGGAGGTATGTGGAGTACCAATTAGGATACCTATTGCTGGGTCAGCATTCCTGATAAGATGTATTAGTGTGCCGGGCAAAGGTCCAGTACACCTGGCGAGGGGGACCTAGGAAGTGTATGTTCTCGGGGGCCGCAGGTAACAATCTCTCGCCTTTATCAATGAATAAGTCAGCGTTGATGTCTGTGGTGGTGGCGGCCTTCCGCTCGCCTGCACTGCCGTCTCCATTGGTTATGGTTGGTGCTTCATCTGGCTCTCTGTCTCTTCCAGGCTGGTCCTCTGTCTCTTGCTGGCTGGTCCTCTGTCTCTTGCTGGCTGGTCCTCTGTCTCTTGCTGGCTGGTCCTCTGTCTCTTGCTGGCTGGCCCTCTGTCTCTTGCTGGCTGGCCCTCTGTCTCTTGCTGGCTGGTCCTCTGTCTCTTGCTGGCTGGTCCTCTGTCTCTTGCTGGCTGGCCCTCTGTCTCTTGCTGGCTGGTCCTCTGTCTTCTGCTGGCTGGTCCTCTGTCTCTTGCAGGCTGGCTTTCCAGGCTGGTCCCGGGCTCCAAGGCTGCTGCTGGGGACAACTCTAATGATAAATACGAACCCTCTCAGTGATATTAGCGAGAACAAATAATGTAATACGAGTGTGGCTTATTAGTGGGTTGTAACATCGGAGGCCTGTGGTTGCTTGCCGGGGTCTACTAGTCTACTTAAGATTCAAGTAGTGATGTGTTGCTTGAATCTTATTCCCCAACCACTTGGACTAGACGGAAGAGCGACGGTAGAGCGTCATGCAGGTCGGCGTTCAATTCCCGAAAGTCCAAGTGGTTGGGCGCTATTCCTTCCTCCGTTCTATCCCAAATCCTTATCCTGACCCCTTCCAAGGGCTATATAGTCGTAGTGGCTTGGCGCTTTCCCCTCATAGCTCCATTCCATTGAATCTTTTTTCTGAGTCGTTCGGCTCAGTTCACGTTCTTCTAAATGTGTCCGAAATGATCGTCTATTATATATATGTAGCAATCAAATTTATTTTGATCATGCTTCCTTAATCCTCTTGTTGGGGATTAATCATCTAATTTAAAACATATATAAGAAAAGATATATAAATCCCTTTGGTAACAACAAATCTTGTCTAGGAAATATGTCTATTTAAAATTACATATGATGGATCTTAATACCTGTATAAGACAATGGATTTAGTAACTGTTAGAAGCTGAAATCAGGTATTACAAGGTAACGTAATTTCTTTCGTTAGAGTAAAGGATTTAATTACCAATAACAACATTAATGTTCTCTACCTGAGACACTTTGATCCCGTCTTGAGTAGTGAATACATTTGACTTCATAACGACACGTAATTAACTTAAAAACTCAGTATTCGAAGATCGTTCTAAATTTTCTTTATTGTATTGTAAAAAAGAAATATTGACATTTGTAACTAATTTACTTCCAACAGCAAAACGTGAACATAACCTGAGCACAAAGGTCCAGGAACAAAGTATATTAACTAAGGAACATTACATACAAGTCAGTCCCTGGAAGTTCCTTTGTCATCAATAATAACATCAATAATACTTAGCTTTTCTCTCATATAAATAAATAATAATTATTTTTATCCAATTCATGCGAATACAAATGTAACAAATTGCTATCCAACAATCCGTTACGATATCCTCAGTTCAGTAACAGTCTGGAGAGCATTGTAGTTAGTTATTTTGGCCACACTGGTCCATCACTCCATAACACTACACTGTTTAGTAATAGTTTAAATTAACTGATATCAAATGCCACTAATATTGTTTCAAAATATTGGAGAACTCTCATTCGTCATCTTGCAGGTGTTTAGGTATAAGGGGGTTGCACAGTCACTGGCAGGTGTTTAAGTATAAGGGGGCTACACAGTCACTGGCAGGTGTTTAAGTATAAGGGGTTAAACAGTCACTGGCAGGTGTTTAAGTATAAGGGGGTTAAACAGTCACTGGCAGGTGTTTAAGTATAAGGGGTTAAACAGTCACTGGCAGGTGTTTAAGTATAAGGGCCTACACAGTCACTGGCAGGTGTTTAAGTATAAGGGCCTACACAGTCACTGGCAGGTGTTTAAGTATAAGGGCCTTCACAGTCACTGGCAGGTGTTTAAGTATAAGGGCCTACACAGTCACTGGCAGGTGTTTAAGTATAAGGGCCTACACAGTCACTGGCAGGTGTTTAAGTATAAGGGCCTACACAGTCACTGGCAGGTGTTTAAGTATAAGGGCCTACACAGTCACTGGCAGGTGTTTAATTATAAGGGCCTACACAGTCACTGGCAGGTGTTTAAGTATAAGGGCCTACACAGTCACTGGCAGGTGTTTAAGTATAAGGGCCTACACAGTCACTGGCAGGTGTTTAAGTATAAGGGCCTACACAGTCACTGGCAGGTGTTTAAGTATAAGGGCCTACACAGTCACTGGCAGGTGTTTATGTATAAGGGCTTACACAGTCACTGGCAGGTGTTTATGTATAAGAGCCTACACAGTCACTGGCAGGTGTTTATGTATAAGGGCTTACACAGTCACTGGCAGGTGTTTATGTATAAGAGCCTACACAGTCACTGGCAGGTGTTTAAGTATAAGGGCCTACACAGTCACTGGCAGGTGTTTAAGTATAGGGGGTTAAACAGTCACTGGCAGGTGTTTAAGTATAAAGGCCTTCACAGTCACTGGCATGTGTTTAAGTATAAGGGCCTACACAGTCACTGGCAGGTGTTTAAGTATAAGGGCCTACACAGTCACTGGCATGTGTTTAAGTATAAGGGCCTACACAGTCACTGGCATGTGTTTAAGTATAAGGGCCTTCACAGTCACTGGCAGGTGTTTATGTATAAGGGCCTACACAGTCACTGGCAGGTGTTTATGTATAGGGGCCTACACAGTCACTGGCATGTGTTTAAGTATAAGGGCCTTCACAGTCACTGGCAGGTGTTTATGTATAAGGGCCTACACAGTCACTGGCAGGTGTTTATGTATAGGGGCCTACACAGTCACTGGCAGGTGTTTAAGTATAAGGGCCTACACAGTCACTGGCAGGTGTTTATGTATAGGGGCCTACACAGTCACTGGCAGGTGTTTATGTATAAGGGCCTACACAGTCACTGGCAGGTGTTTAAGTATAAGGGCCTACACAGTCACTGGCATGTGTTTAAGTATAAGGGCCTTCACAGTCACTGGCAGGTGTTTATGTATAAGGGCCTACACAGTCACTGGCAGGTGTTTATGTATAGGGGCCTACACAGTCACTGGCATGTGTTTAAGTATAAGGGCCTTCACAGTCACTGGCAGGTGTTTATGTATAAGGGCCTACACAGTCACTGGCAGGTGTTTATGTATAGGGGCCTACACAGTCACTGGCATGTGTTTAAGTATAAGGGCCTTCACAGTCACTGGCAGGTGTTTATGTATAAGGGCCTACACAGTCACTGGCAGGTGTTTATGTATAAGGGCCTACACAGTCACTGGCAGGTGTTTATGTATAAGGGCCTACACAGTCACTGGCAGGTGTTTATGTATAAGGGCCTACACAGTCACTG
This sequence comes from Procambarus clarkii, assembly GCF_040958095.1. Taxonomy (NCBI): domain Eukaryota; kingdom Metazoa; phylum Arthropoda; class Malacostraca; order Decapoda; family Cambaridae; genus Procambarus; species Procambarus clarkii. The sequence goes on from NC_091219.1 coordinate 15,195,766, forward strand.
GCAGGTGTTTAAGTATAAGGGGTTAAACAGTCACTGGCAGGTATTTATGAGATTACATACTCACTTATGAGTAAGTTCTCAAAAGCCTACCTGAGATAACAATAACTACTTCCTAGTAAAGCTGACTCACAGCCCCATACAGGGGTCGTAGAAAGAAAATTATACTAGTGGCCTTGAGTAACCTCGAGGGGCCTCGTAGCCTGGTGGATAGCGCGCAGGGCTCGTAATTCTGTGGCGCGGGTTCGATTCCCGCACGAGGCAGAAACAAATGGGCAAAGTTTCTTTCACCCTGAATGCCCCTGTTACCTAGCAGTAAAATAGGTACCTGGGTGTTAGTCAGCTGTCACGGGCTGCTTCCTGGAGGTGGAGGCCTGGTCGAGGACCGGGACCGCGGGGACACTAAAAAACCCCGAAACCATCTCAAGATAACCTCAAGATAGTGATATGTACAAACTAGAGAAGACATATTGATGGGGATTTACCTACTAGATAAGACTCAATTAAAGGGATTTGCCTACTAAATCAGATACAATGAAGAGGATTTACCCGGTAGATAAGATACCGTGAGGGGGATTAACTCACTAGATAAGACACAATGAAGATGATTTATCTACTAGAGAAAGATAAGTAAATGGGATTTATCTGCTAGATAAGATTCAATAAAAAAAATTGACCTATAAAGTGGGACCTGATGATTGGGATTTACAAATTAGATAAACACTGCGCTATTTCGTAATCCGATTTTTGTATTTTTAGGAAATATATTGCGTTAAGTATTACGTGTGTAGTATATGTACAGTTAATACGTGTATATCTATGTATTAGGTGTATACCCATCTATGACATGTATATCCATGTATTACGTGTATATCTATGTATTACGTGTTCACATATGTATTACGTATATATCCATGCATTACGTTTATATTTATGTATTACGTGTATATTTATGTATTACGTGTATATTTATGTATTATGGCCTTGCTTATATATTTCATACATACATATGAAATTCCAGTACACCACAATGCCTGCTGTTGAAGAATGGGACAGTTGTTAGCAAACTGTTTTACATGTTATTCAAAAATATGAATATTAAATATTTTAGTGATTGTATAATGATTGTATAATGGTCTAAATGATTGTATATGGATGTTTGAATTCAATAACAAACTAAAATTAAACATTTACACAACTTTATAAGCAATTATTTATTTGTTTCCTAAATATATATTGCAATACATGACTAATTCTGCTATGAAAAGGACTACAAAGACTTGTTAGTACATCAATTAACCCAAAACAATTAACATGGAATTGGAATGATTAATGATTAATCGAACGATAAGCTCCTGCAACGTGCATGAACAGGCTAAAAATAGGGAGAGAGAGAGAGAGAGAGAGAGAGAGAGAGAGAGAGAGAGAGAGAGAGAGAGAGAGAGAGAGAGAGAGAGAGAGAGAGAGAGAGAGAGAGAGAGAGAGAGAGGGGGGGGGGATCCTGTGATTGTTTCCTTCGAACGACGTTGATGACACCCCCCCCCCTTCCCCCCCTTCCCCCCCTTCCCCCCCTTCCCCCCCCTTCCCCCCCCTTCCCCCCTCTTCCCCCCCCCTTCCCCCCCCTTCCCCCCCCTTCCCCTCCCCCCCCTTCCCCCCTCCTCTCCGCCCTTCCTTTTTTGCAGTAAAGAGATCCCGGAAGTCGAGAAATTTAAGCAAGGAAAGTTTCCATTGTGTTGGTGGAGGTGGGGGCAGGAGGTGCAAGAGGCAGCCATGGCCCATTGTTCCTATAATTTGTCCCCTTTTGTTTTCCTTAGAGCTATCCTGCTCCTGCTGGGAGGGGAGAAGATATCTTGGTATCTCGGAGATTTGATGGAGGAGGAGGAAGGTGGATTAAGCAGGAAGGAAGGACAAGGGAGAAGTGATTAAGGGATTTTAGCAAGGGGTCAAGAAGGAAGGTTTGTGGCGGGAAATGGAAGCATGGGGCATAGGGGAAAGAAAAAGAGTTTAGGGAAGAAGAAAGGAGGTTATGAATAAGTTGGATAATCCTTTAAGAAAATTATGAGTTTTTGGAAAATATAAAAAGAGTGTTTGTATGGAAGTAGGATTCAGGGAGGACGTAGGAAGAATAAGCAAAGCTTCAGCAGGACACAAGACCATTATGGAAGAAAGAAGAAGTATGAAAGAAAATAAATTCTAATGATTACGGAGAATATTTCGACAGAAGGAGAGGATTTTGACGAACGGAGAACATTTTCCCAAAAACATATATTTCAAAGGAAGGAGAAGATTATAGAAAACAAAACAAGATGCATTTATAATAGAGGCAGAGATTGTGAAACTTTATCTTCATTATATTTTTGAGTATCGTTATTGTGTTTTAGGGAACTTGTACCAAGTTACCAAGTGTAAGTTATTGAAGATTTGGTTGGTTGGTTTACTTATAAATTGAATTTAATTATTTAATCGAAGACTGATCTCATATAATAGGGAAATTTAATATGAAACAAATGTCTTAAGTTCTGTTGTGATATATTTTACTTGACTAGATAATAAAACTTGATTAAAGTCTTTAATTAAGCTGCAATGCCTCCATCAACAAAGAGCAATTAAGTGTAAAATGATGCCAATACGAAACGATCCGGAACCTTTTTTCAATTCATGCAAAAAAGAGTATTTCATGAATGCACTTGTTAAAAGTTTTTATCGTCAATTTTGAAGACATTTTAGACCTTCAATCACAGAAAATGTATTGTCCAATTGTAAGGAGAAGTACTGCAGTTGTTATACCAGGCATACTATTTAGTCGTAAGTATTGTTCACGTCTTGACTGGACTATACATATGGATATAATGCGTGTGAAATGTTATATTCTTAACGGAGCCGGTCGGCCGAGCGGACAGCACGCGGGACTTGTGATCCTGTGGTCCTGGGTTCGATCCCAGGCGCCGGCGAGAAACAATGGGCAGAGTTTCTTTCACCCTATGCCCCTGTTACCTAGCAGTAAAATAGGTACCTGGGTGTTAGTCAGCTGTCACGGGCTGCTTCCTGGGGGTGGAGGCCTGGTCGAGGACCGGGCCGCGGGGACACTAAAAAAGCCCCGAAATCATCTCAAGATAACCTCAAGATAACCTCAAGATAACCTCAAGATAACCTCAAGATAACCTCAAGATAACCTCAAGATAACCTCAAGATAACCTCAAGATAGGTATTGTTTTGTTACAAATGCTTTGAGAAGTATTGTTTTTTAGAGTAAGGGCGTAACCAATAATGAGATGAGGGGGAGGAGGCATAGAGGAACGGATGCCAGTAATAAATAAGTTGCATTAACATAATAATGAAATCATTTTACGACTTTGGAAGCATTTTTACTTCAAGCATTTATCACACAAAGTGTTTGTTGTCATGCTGGCAACAATCTCTGCTCTACTGAGGACACACTATAATTTATCTCTGAGAAATGGTGGAGATGTCAAGCTCCTGACGAGAACGCAGCAAGTCATGTTAACTTTTACGTTTCAGTTAAGAGTTGTGGAAATCTGTAGTTTCTCCATCGTGTTACTGATTCCAGTTCATCCTGTGGTACGAGTATGATTTTATGTTATCTTAGTTTTTCAAAGTTTATATATATATATATATATATATATATATATATATATATATATATATATATATATATATATATATATATATATATATATATATATATGTCGTACCTAGTAGCATGAACGCACTTCTCAGCCTACTATGCAAGACCAAATTTGCCTAATAAGCCAAGTTTTCCTTAATTAATATATTTTCTCTATTTTTTTTCTTATGAAATGATAAAGCTACCCATTTCATAATGTATGATGTCAATTTTTTTTTATTGGAGTTAAAATTAACGTAGATATATGACCGAACCTAACCAACCCTACCTAACCTAACCTAACCTATCTTTATAGGTTAGGTTAGGTTAGGTAGCCGAAAAAGTTAGGTTAGGTTAGGTTAGGTAGGTTAGGTAGTCGAAAAAACATTAATTCATGAAAACTTGGCCTATTAGGCAAATTTGACCATGCATAGTAGGCTGACAAGTGCGTTCTGGCTACTAGGTACGACATATATATATATATATATATATATATATATATATATATATATATATATATATATATATATATATATATATATATATATATATATATATATATGCGAACAAGCCTGAATGGTCCCCAGGACTATATGCGAATGAAAACTCACACCCCAGAAGTGACTCGAACCCATACTCCCAGAAGCAACGCAACTGGTAACTACAGGGCGCCTTAATCCGCTTGACCATCACGGCCGTCAAAAGGAAGTGATAGCCGAGGCTATTTGAGCCACTTCCCCGACGGCAACTCGGATGGTAATCTTGGGCATAGCATTTCACCAAATCACCTCATTCTTAGGGGCACACGTGAGGAACACAAATGCGAACAAGCCTGAATGGTCCCCAGGACTATATGCGAATGAAAACTCACACCCCAGAAGTGACTCGAAGCCATACTCCCAGAAGCAACGCAACTGGTAACTACAGGGCGCCTTAATCCGCTTGACCATCACGGCCGTCAAAAGGAAGTGATAGCCGAGGCTATTTGAGCCACTTCCCCGACGGCAACTCGGATGGTAATCTTGGGCATAGCATTTCACCAAATCACCTCATTCTTTGGGGCACACGTGAGGAACACAAATGCGAACAAGCCTGAATGGTCCCCAGGACTATATGCGAATGAAAACTCACACCCCAGAAGTGACTCGAACCCATACTCCCAGAAGCAACGCAACTGGTAACTACAGGGCGCCTTAATCCGCTTGACCATCACGGCCGTCAAAAGGAAGTGATAGCCGAGGCTATTTGAGCCACTTCCCCGACGGCAACTCGGATGGTAATCTTGGGCATAGCATTTCACCAAATCACCTCATTCTTTGGGGCACACGTGAGGAACACAAATGCGAACAAGCCTGAATGGTCCCCAGGACTATATGCGAATGAAAACTCACACCCCAGAAGTGACTCGAACCCATACTCCCAGAAGCAACGCAACTGGTAACTACAGGGCGCCTTAATCCGCTTGACCATCACGGCCGTCAAAAGGAAGTGATAGCCGAGGCTATTTGAGCCACTTGAGTTTTCATTCGCATATAGTCCTGGGGACCATTCAGGCTTGTTCGCATTTGTGTTCCTCACGTGTGCCCCAAAGAATGAGGTGATTTGGTGAAATGCTATGCCCAAGATTACCATCCGAGTTGCCGTCGGGGAAGTGGCTCAAATAGCCTCGGCTATCACTTCCTTTTGACGGCCGTGATGGTCAAGCGGATTAAGGCGCCCTGTAGTTACCAGTTGCGTTGCTTCTGGGAGTATGGGTTCGAGTCACTTCTGGGGTGTGAGTTTTCATTCGCATATAGTCCTGGGGACCATTCAGGCTTGTTCGCATTTGTGTTCCTCACGTGTGCCCCAAAGAATGAGGTGATTTGGTGAAATGCTATGCCCAAGATTACCATCCGAGTTGCCGTCGGGGAAGTGGCTCAAATAGCCTCGGCTATCACTTCCTTTTGACGGCCGTGATGGTCAAGCGGATTAAGGCGCCCTGTAGTTACCAGTTGCGTTGCTTCTGGGAGTATGGGTTCGAGTCACTTCTGGGGTGTGAGTTTTCATTCGCATATAGTCCTGGGGACCATTCAGGCTTGTTCGCATTTGTGTTCCTCACGTGTGCCCCAAAGAATGAGGTGATTTGGTGAAATGCTATGCCCAAGATTACTATCCGAGTTGCCGTCGGGGAAGTGGCTCAAATAGCCTCGGCTATCACTTCCTTTTGACGGCCGTGATGGTCAAGCGGATTAAGGCGCCCTGTAGTTACCAGTTGCGTTGCTTCTGGGAGTATGGGTTCGAGTCACTTCTGGGGTGTGAGTTTTAATTCATATATATATATACATATATATATATATATATATATATATATATATATATATATATATATATATATATATATATATATATATATATATATATATGTGTATATATATATATATATATATATATATATATATATATATATATATATATATATATATATATATATATATATATACACACATATATATATATTTGACTGGACTGGATCGAACCAACTATTTGAAGTTACCCAACTAGTAATCTAACAAATATTGTGACATAAATATTTGTGCATGTTTACCAACTGATCTACCAATATTCCAAACATTATGAGTTTTGTGTCGTATTTTCTAGATAGTTTACAAATTTTTGATAACGCTAACTCCGAGGTATTTGTATTGTCCTCAAGGATTAATGTCTTTAAAGCTCAAAGGCTATTAATTAACATGAAGAAATCGAAAGCTCCAGATTGTGTTATTGTGCTCTTGATACCACATTCAATTATTTTCGAATCAAAATAAACAAATAGAACTTTCAGTTGGGTTTAGGTAATGTCAATAAATTAACTTCATCATCCAGATATGTATCCAGATCAAATAAGTAAAACAAGTAACTGTTGATTCCTTTGAAGAGACCTCGAGTAAGTCTTTTTATTAGAGTAACCTTTGGACCATGTCAGCACTCTTTCCTTCACTCAATATGCTGCTAGTTGTTCTAAAATTAGTATTCTGCTTGGTGTGTCGAATTATTAACCAATACCCATGAGAGATGAGGCACTGCTTCATCAACTATTCAGCAGAGCAAGGTCGAGCGTTTCTCCCGAGAAGGGAAGCATATAGGTTATAATCAAGTTGATTTATAATTTGGATCATTAATATGCCGTGTAAAATATTCTTATGAACTTTGCTCATTTAGGATATCTGAAAAATGGTTTAGAACGTATGTGAGTATGGGCTGCACATGGATATTACGGTCTAGCGATCAGGTAAGACATCCTGGCACAAGGTTTGGTTAAACTGTTCTAGAACTGCATATTTCGCACTGTTCTCAACAGAAGCAGCCCTCTCTGTCGACAGTCAACTTTCAAATTAAAATGATATTATTTAATGATTATTCATTATGCCAAATTTCCTATTCATTTTTGTACTAGCAAGATAATATTTTATATTTTCTAGTAGCTTTTGTATACTAGAAGTACATGCATATTGTTCATGCAACATGTCAGTGTATTCTGAGATGACTGGTGAGCAGTATGAGGAGCGTGAGGCTCTGAAGTCTTTTTTACCGATATTGCATAAGTGATTTGATTATTCAAGTGGTGGTTCAACTGCGGGATTTTTATTAGTCTGTAAATTCTTGACTGACGTTAAGAAATGTATTGTAATTCACCATCCTAATGTATTTTATACATAGACATGTATAAAACGTAATGCTGTGTCATGAACTTAATACTAGACACTAATAACCACCCTTGCATTTCTTTTATTAACATAAGTACATTTGTATCTATGTAGCTTGCTTACACTATATGAAGGGTTTCATAGTTTGTGTCAAGAACTAGCTGTAATACTACGAAAAATTACCATCTTGCAGATTTATTTTTTTTTTATTAAAAAATGAGGTACATCTGCATTAGTGCAGCTACCTTAGACTACATGAAGTGGAGTACAGTGTGTCAAAAAAAGCTAACTAGGTGATGCTAAAAAAATCCCATCACACAGGATGGTTAGTCATACAGAGGCATGTGATGGGCAGTCTGGACTGGCAGACTCCGGATGCATTTTGAGAAAGCCTGAACTGTGGATAAACTCTACGGATTTGTATATCCATGTTTGATTTACTAATATACGATACGTAATCAATTAAATACCTAATTGTACATTCGTAATTGTGGTTTAGGGTTTTCTCGTAATTATCATTCAACTATTGGTGTACAACTTCCACTTCCCCACTTCCTCTCAGTCTCCTCCATTCCAACCTTCCCACCTTCTATCCTTTCCAATAAATCCATTCTTCGAACCATCTCTCCAGCCCACCCTCCCCGCACCATACTACCTCCTGCAGCTCAACAGGGCTCGCACAAAGAGCCAAAGATATAAAAACGTTACCCTGATGGCATTCGAGAATCAGCAAAAATAAACATCTCTGATAGAGAGGGGAACCGCCTAGATCTGCTGACTGCTACTATTATTGACCTACGTTTTACATGTTTTCATTTGTGCTGTAAGCGTACTATAGCGAGCCTTGCCTTAAGCTGGACTTGGCCCTACGTGTTCAACTTTTTGTGTTTTATTCACGACAGTTAGATATTTATTTGTTATTCTTGTTTTGTTAGATTTGGAGCTCCATGCAAGGAAACTTGAGTAGATATGTATATCTATGTACAATGACAGATATGCATGAGATTAAAAGGATATACACAAAATACATGTATGTGTACGTTAATGATATATATATATATATATATATATATATATATATATATATATATATATATATATATATATATATATATATATATATTGCGCTTCCACTCCCTGCAGGAAGCCTCCCAGGGCTCACACACTGCAGGAAGCCTTCCGGGGCTCAAACACTGCACGAAGCCTCACGGAGCTCACACACTGAAGGAAGCTTCCCAGGGCTCACACACTGCAGGAAGCCTCCAGGGCTCACACACTGTAGGAAGCCTCCAGGGCTCACACACTGCAGGAAGCCTCCCAGGGCTCACACACTGCAGGAAGCCTCCCAGGGCTCACACACTGCAGGAAGCCTTCCGGGGCTCACACACTGCAGGAAGCCTCCCAGGGCTCACACACTGCAGGAAGCCTCCCAGGGCTCACACACTGCAGGAAGCCTCCAGGGGCTCACACACTACAGGAAGCCTTCCGGGGCTCAAACACTGCACGAAGCCTCACGGAGCTCACACACTTCAAAGAAACAAGACGGAATCCGGTGCACGTTTGAATGCTCCTGGAACCCGGGTCAGGACTTGCACTCTTCCAGTACAATTGCGCTCCATTCACAAGGACCAGTCAAGGCGGGATTATCTTTTCAGTTGTAAGCGCCAGCGTGTCTTCGCGAGATATTGCATTCTTTGAAGAACAGTCACGTGCAACGAGACTTCTCTGCCAGTGCTTTGCCATTTCCGTTTCTAGGAATAGATTTTGGAATTGCATAAAATAACGTTTCTTTTACCCGGCCACAACCGTAGGCCAGCGAGTCCATCCGAATATTCATTGTGGGATGTTGTGTGACGCCTCTTCCCAGTGTGGTGGGATCTACAGCTCGGATGTGTCGATATGTGGCCAGGCATGTGTCCAGGCATGTGTCCGGGCATGTGGCCAGGCATTCAGTCAGGCATGTGACCAGGTATGTGGCCAGACATGTGTCCAGGCATGTGTCCAGGTATGTGTCCGGGCATATGGCCAGGCATGTGGCCAGGCATGTGGCCAGGCATGTGACCAGGTATGTGGCCAGACATGTGTCCAGGCATGTGTCCAGGTATGTGTCCGGGCATGTAGCCAGGCATTCGGCCAGGCATGTGTCCAGGTATGTGTCCGGGCATGTGGCTAGGCATTCGGCCAGGCATGTGTCCAGGTATGTGTCCAGGCATGTGTCCAGGCATGTGTTCAGGCATGTGTCCGGGCATGTGGCCAGGCATTCGGTCAGGCATGTGACCAGGTATGTGGCCAGACATGTGTCCAGGCATGTGTCCAGGCATGTGTCCAGGCATGTGTCCGGGCATGTGGCCAGGCATTCGGCCAGGCATGTGTCCAGGTATGTGGCAAGACATGTGTCCAGGCATGTGTCCAGACATGTGGCCAGACATGTGTCCAGGCATGTGTCCAGACATGTTTCCAGGCATGTGTCCAGGCATGTGGCCAGACATGTGGCCAGGCATGTGTCCAGGCATGTGTCCAGGCATGTGTCCAGACATGTGTCCAGGCATGTGTCCAGGCATGTGTCCAGACATGTGTCCAGGCATGTGTCCAGGCATGTGTCCAGACATGTGTCCAGGCATGTGTCCAGGCATGTGTCCAGGCATGTGTCCAGGCATGTCGCCAGACATGTGGCCAGGCATGTGTCCAGGCATGTGTCCAGGCATGTGTCCAGACATGTGTCCAGACATGTGTCCAGACATGTGTCCAGGCATGTGTCCAGGCATGTGTCCAGACATGTGTCCAGGCATGTGTCCAGGCATGTGTCCAGGCATGTGTCCAGACATGTGTCCAGGCATGTGTCCAGGCATGTGTCCAGACATGTGTCCAGGCATGTGGCCTGACATGTGTCCAGGCATGTGTCCAGGCATGAGGCCAGGCATGTGTCCAGGTATGTGTCCAGGCATGTATCCAGACATGTGGCCAGGCATTCGGCCAGGCATGTGTCCAGGCATGTGTCCAGGCATGTGTCCAGGCATGTGGCCAGGCATGTGTCCAGGCATGTGGCCAGGCATTCGGCCAGGCATGTGTCCAGGCATGTGGCCAGGCATGTGTCCAGGCATGTGTCCAGGCATGTGCCCAGGCATGTGTCCAGGCATGTGGCCGTGGGGTTGGGGGTGGGGTGTGGCGTGGAGGGGAACATGGGTGAGATGGGCACGATAAGAGTGTCGTGGGATGGGTATTCATGGCAAGGGGTAAGGGTGGGAAGGGGGGGTTAAAGAGCCTAGGGTAAGGAGTCCTTGAAGGTAAGGAGTCTGAAGCACCACTAAAGGGCTCGCTACCTCACTTGATGAGTGGCCCGGAGAGCCTGATCACTGAGGGCCATCTCGTCACCATCTTGACACTGCGGCTGCTCTCAAAGGCTTCTTTCAATCTTCTGATCGCTCACTTTATAAGCATCTTCACAGATCTTTTCCTCTTTCTTAACGATGGGGTAGAGAAGCTCATAATATTAAAGGACAGGACGATTTTAGGACGAACTAAAAATAGCGAACCTTTTGCAGACGACGAGTTCCAATAACGTGGCTGAAGATATGAGGACAACATCAGATATCAGAAGATAAGGAGACGACGACGTTTCGGTCCGTTAATAATCATTATCAAGTCGATTATCATAATGGTTTATTATCATAATCGACTTGATAATGGTCCAGGAAGGACCGAAACGTCGTCGTCTCGTCATCTTCTGGTGTGTAGGGAACCTCAGGGGAACCTTTTACTAATGTTTTTTTTATTTTTGAGATATATACAAGAGTTGTTACATTCTTGTACAGCCACTAGTACGCGTAGCGTTTCGGGCAAGTCCTTAATCCTATGGTCCCTGGAATACGATCCCCTGCCGCGAAGAATCGTTTTTTCATCCAAGTACACATTTTACTGTTGCGTTAAACAGAGGCTACAGTTAAGGAATTGCGCCCAGTAAATCCTCCCCGGCCAGGATACGAACCCATGACATAGCGCTCGCGGAACGCCAGGCGAGTGTCTTACCACTACACCACGGAGAATGATAAAACTGACTGGTTTGTATAATTTTGTCTACAACAGCCATCACTTCTGTGTTGCCCAAGAGGCCGGCCTCCAGACCTGAAGGACAGGTCTATTGCAAGTGATTATAACAGGGAATGATGGTGGCCAATTCAATAGTTATAATAGATCGGTGCAAAGTTAGCAGTTGCAACAGGTCGGTATAACAGTTGAGGGAACAACAACAGTAGCGGTATTTAGTCAGAGTAACGCATGTAGTTGTGATAGGAGATTAGGTTACTGGTAAGAGGATTAAACCTTCCTTCTTGTTAAATTTATTTGCTGTTTAACAGTTAACGAGGTGATGCTTATTATGGATATTTGATTGTTCTAAGTGAGGCTTTAAGCGACCGTAGAGTGTTAATGCAATTTTCGGTTTCTGTGGTCACTGCTACCTTCCCTGGAAACACAAACCGAAACTGTCTCTATTTTCCGCTTGTTACAACTTGTAGTAAAGTTGTTACATCTTGGCTTAACGTGTTTATGACGTATTAGAACGTTGTTACAACTTGCTATATTGGTTGTTATAACTGGTTAGGAAGTGTTAAAACTTGTTCGAACGTTGTACCAACGTCGTAGTTTCGGTGTGTGTTTGGCGGGTTATTCAATCTTGTGTTGTTGATATCCTCAAAATGCATCCGGAGTCTGCCAGTGCAGACCGCTTATCACATGCCTCTGTATGACTAACCATCCTGTGTGATGGGGATTTTTTAGCATCACCTAGTTAGCTTTTTTGACACACTGTACTCCACTTCATATAGTCTATAAAAGCTGCACTAATGCAGATGTACCTAATGTATTAATAATAAAAAAATGTGGCTTCAACTTTTCTCTCTTGATGATCTCTTTCTTCTTCTACTTCTTCGCGAGCCGTGCAATTTGCATGGAGGGTTTGTCCTCCCGATGACTGCACAAGTGGTCATGGTGCAAGATGCGGCACTCTCAGCGGTGCATCAATGGCCATGACTTGGCAGAGGTTATCTTGAGGTTATCTTGAGATGATTTCGGGGCTTTTAGTGTCCCCGCGGCCCGGTCCTCGACCAGGCCTCCACCCCCAGGAAGCAGCCCGTGACAGCTGACTAACTCCCAGGTACCTATTTACTGCTAGGTAACAGGGGCATTCAGGGTGAAAGAAACTTTGCCCGTTTGTTTCTGCCTCGTGCGGGAATCGAACCCGCGCCACAGAATTACGAGTCCTGCGCGCTATCCACCAGGCTACGAGGCCCCACTTGGTTGGAAGGTATCGATGTCTTCTACTTGAGGATAAAGAGAACAATAAACATATGAGTGGAAATGGAATCAGGATGTCAGAGATGAGTAGTTGTGTTGATGGTGGTAGCACAGTGTTGGGTTTAGTCAAGAGAATGAGTTTGTGAGTTGAAGCATGTTTGGGAGTTAGTTACAAGCTTGATGATATGTAGCTTTACCAGATGGTATCAGATGGTAGCGGTCAGTATTATGGGTAGCATCCTGGAGATGGTCAGTAGTTGACCTAGTAAATGTGAGAGAAAATAATTCGGGGGTCATGAACATTAGAGCACCAACGGTTAGAAAGGCGGGGTCCAACAGCTAACAGCTCGATTTTGCAGGCACAAATACTTAATATACACATACACATCTCAGTTGAGAGGCGGGACCAAAGAGCCGAAGTTCAACCCCCGCAAGCACAACTAGATAAGCACACACACACACACACACACACACACACACACACACACACACACACACACACACACACACACACACACACACACACATTAATTAAATTAATAACATACAACCTAATTATTTATTATCAACAACTTTGTTTAGAAAATCTCTCTTTTAAATCATAAACTCTTAAACTCCAGAGTTCCCCTAACTTCCATCTCTTCTTATAATTAAAGGGGCGAAGTCCGTGTTCTGGTTTTAGTTTAGATTCTATAAATCAATAACACAAGAGAGAGTATTGCTTTCAGTTAACAGAATGTTCTCTCTCTCTCTTTCTCTCCCTCTCTCTCTCTCTCTCTCTCTCTCTCTCTCTCTCTCTCTCTCTCTCTCTACTCTTTATGTTCTTTTCTCTTCACTCTTATTAAAACGTTCTCTCTTGCATCGCATTGATCTCTATGTTGCTCTCTCTCCCCATCTTTCTTCTTTAAATATTACTTTTCCTCCCACCACATTTCTCTTTATAGTGAACTCTCTTTCCACCATTGTTTGCACTGTTTTGTTCTCTGTTTAACCCCCTGTTCTCACTGTTTTGTTCTCCCTTCCAACCCTGTTCTTAAAGATGTTCTCCCCAGGCAGACTCGCAGAGAGAGAGTCGGAGGGGCAGCGCTCTCAAGATGTTGAGTCTAAATCCAATTCAGGTTCTTCAGCCGGATGAAAAAGGATGGCGCAAGCTTTCTCCAGACGGGGAAACATCAAAAGATGGCTAGCTATCATATATATATATATATATATATATATATATATATATATATATATATATATATATATATATATATATATATATATATATATATATATATATATCTATATGTCGTACCTAGTAGCCAGAACGCACTTCTCAGCCTACTATGCAAGGCCCGATTTGCCTAATAAGTCAAGTTTTCCTGAATTAATATATTTTCTCGAAATTTTTTCTTATGAAATGAAAACGCTACCCATTTCATTATGTATGAGGTAATTTTTTTTTTATTGGAGTTAAAATTAACGTAGATGTATGACCGAACCTAACCAACCCTACCTAACCTAACCTAACCTATCTTTATAGGTTAGGTTAGGTTAGGTAGCCGAAAAGCAAGGTTAGGTTAGGTTAGGTAGGTTAGGTAGTCGAAAAAACATTAATTCCTGAAAACTTGGCTTATTAGGCAAATCGGGCCTTGCATAGTAGGCTGAGAAGTGCGTTCTGGCTACTAGGTACAACATATATATATATATATATATATATATATATATATATATATATATATATATATATATATATATATATATATATATATATATATATGACAATGTCAGACCACGGAGGAAAAATGAAACAGGAAATTTCCTTAAGTACTTTCGTATATTAAATACATCTTCAGAAGGTCAATACGTTAATTAGGTATTGGCATCTTCCATACGTTAATACGTTAGTACGTATTAACGTTATCATACGTTAATTAGGCATCTTCAGAAGGTTAATATACGAAAGTACTTAAGGAAATTTCCTGTTTCATTTTTCCTCCGTGGTCTGACATTGTCACATTCTTAATCACGTGTTTATTTTCGTGATATACACACACATATATATATATATATATATATATATATATATATATATATATATATATATATATATATTTGCTAGGAGGTACAATGGGTTGGTGAGATTACACGAGATTGGTATTTTGACATTTCATGCCAAGCCACTGACACGCATAGCATTTCGGGCAGAAACGGTCGAATATCTGTACCGAAGAGCAAAAATATATCGCCTTCCTTATCGCCTCGCTCATCCACAACTTCCTCCGAGGGTATAAATCACACAACAGCCTCCGGTCGTTTTGTTTACGGCTTCAGATGAATATTATGTGAGCGCAAGTAATGGTGGTTTCGATTTGGTTTGTTACTGTGAGTGCTTGTTTGTAGCTAATGGTTATCTTGAGGTTATCTTGAGATGATTTCGGGGTTTTAGTGTCCCCGCGGCCCGGTCCTCGACCAGGTCTCCACCCCCAGGAAGCAGCCCGTGACAGCTGACTAACTCCCAGGTACCTATTTACTGCTAGGTAACAGGGGCACTTAGGGTGAAAGAAACTTTGCCCATTTGTTTCTGCCTCGTGCGGGAATCAAACCCGCGCCACAGAATTACGAGTCCTGCGCGCTATCCACCAGGCTACGAGGCCCCTTGGTGGTGGCTTACTATGTATAGTATTTTGCTAGTGCTGGTTGGCAAAAAAAATACTACTACTACTACTAACAATAATAATAATAATAATAATAATAATAGCAATAAAGTATTATTAAAAAATAGAGATAATATTGGAGGTTGCTCCTTAGCTATGCCATTATGGTAAGCAGTAAAGTATGATGCTACGTCTGTGATTCTCAGAGCCTGGGAGGGTCATCAGTGAGGCTGGTGCCTGGCGTCGGCGCCAACACGCTGGCACCACCAAACTCATACGTCAAAACTTCGGTAGTCGAGTTTTCTCGGTTTGTCCCTGGTAGTACACACCTGGTGGCACATACCTGGCGGTACATACCTGGCGGTACACACCTGGTGGCACATACCTGGCGGTACACACCTGGTGGTACATACCTGGCGGTACACACCTGGTAGCACATACGTGGCGGTACATACCTGGCGGTACACACCTGGTGGCACATACCTGGCAGTACACTCCTGGTGGTACATACCTGGTGTTACACACCTGGTGGTACAAAGCGCACTTTTGAAATCATATCAGGAAGGTTATATGTAAGCAAGGGAGAAGAATGTTGTATCGTGGCTCTTACACATTCATTTGATTCACTTGGGCTATCGGAACCTCGAACCACGGACCACAAAAGTGGTAGCATACAGCTAACCTAACTACTACACCAGTGAGCACCCACAATAAGAGAGGATCTCGTAGAGACCGACAACTGGTGTCCAACTCTTACTCATACTCAATACCCATACTCATAATAAACTGCCTCCTGCAGTTTTCTGTATTCATATAGCCTTACCTTTCCTATATTTCTCAGGTGAGTTTCAAGACACCTGAGCGCTCAGAGACCAAGAGTTATAAGCCATGAGCATAAGTTAAATCTATTCCTGTTGATTGTATTTGTATGTATGTGTGTGCTCACCTGTGTTTGCAGGGGTTGAGCTTCGGCTCTTTGGTCCAGAAGTGCGTGTACTCACTCACCTATTTGTGGCTGCTGGATCGAGCATTGGCTCTTGGGTCCCGCCTGTGTGTGCGCACGTTATTGTAAGCCCATTATAATTGTTTACAGCCCTTTCAATGCTCCATAACTCCTTATAATGTCTCAAAACCTCATATGTTGTGTCACAATCTCTATAACCATTCTCCAAAGCACCTTACAATGCACCACAACTCCTTACATTGATCCAGAATCCTCTGGAATGCTTCACAATTCCACAAGGAATGTTACACATTCCTCTAGAATGTTTCACAATCCCCTACAATGTTTCACAATCATTCTGTGATACACAATCCCTCACAAAGCTGGTCCCCGCCCTACTGTATCGAATGTTTCATATGCATGACCAGGTTGGCTTCCCAGCTCAGGCCCCGAAGTACGCCAGTGCTCTACCGAGAAATATTTTACATGAGTTTACACTAACTCTCTCTCTCTCTCTCTCTCTCTCTCTCTCTCTCTCTCTCTCTCTCTCTCTCTCTCTCTCTCTCTCTCTCTCTCTCTCTCTCTCTCTCTCTTTCAGTTTGTATCTCACAATTCTCTGTCTTCTGCAGGTATGCTATGGTGACGAGGAGATGAGATATCGATGCATGACGTTATGTGAGTTAATAATGTTATTTTCTTTGTACATTGACTGTTATATAGCGTGCCTGTGTCTTCTGGGTTACTTGGGACTGAACTTGGACCCGTAAAATACGAGACTGTCGCTCTACCAATCTAAGCTAGAATGATTACAATGGGGATGGCCTCAGAAAGTGGATAACTGATATTCAATCTCACCACTACGACCGTATCTGATAGTAATTCACTCATTCATCCTCGTTGTATAAATTACAACCCACAGGTCCGGGTTCAATTACCGATTATCTAAGTTACTGAAATGTTTTATTGTTGATTCTACTTCCTGAATTTTGTGTGTTTTGAAATATTCCTGTATTATAAAGAACCTACGTCTTAATGGCTTCTAACCTCCATTATCTTCCTGGCCTGAAATTACAAAAGAAATCCAGCAACATTCATCAACCCACAAGAACGTGAATGAGTTGCAGGTCTGTGGAAGTTTTATTCAAGTCACTGAGTTGAAGAAAAGTATTTGTCTAGATGATTTTAAATATTTTATGAACAGCCATAGTCTCAATTTGTTTTTTTTCGATAAAGAGACTCAATGCTTGGTAAAGAAAAAAACAGTATTTTTAATTATGTGTAAAATAAATTTTCAGCGCTTTTATCGTGTTATAAAAACTAAAACCGAATTTAGGAGGTGAAAAATGACAATGTGACAATTTCAGTCTCCGTGGTGTAGTGGTAAGACACTCTCCTGGCGTTCCGCGAGCGCTATGTCATGGGTTCGTATCCTGGCCGGGGAGGATTTACTGGGCGCAATTCCTTAACTGTAGCCTCTGTTTAACGCAATAGTAAAATGTGTACTTGGATGAAAAAAACGATTCTTCGCGGCAGGGGATCGTATTCCAGGGACCATAGGATTAAGGACTTGCCCGAAACGCTACGCGTACTAGTGGCTGTACAAGAATGTAACAACTCTTGTATATATCTCAAAAAAAAAAAAAAAAAAAAAAAAAAAAAAAAAAAAAAAAAAAAAAAAAAAAAAAAAAAAAAAAAAAAAAAAAAAAAAAAATGTTTTGCTCCGTGGATACGCTAGGCACGTGTCAGGTCAAGGAGGTCAGCTGGCGTCATGGAGACAAGCTGAAACGAAGTGGAAAAGATAAAATGGGAAAGAAAGGAAGGAAGAGTGAGATAAACAGAAAGAATGGCAAGGATAGAGAGAAAACTGAAATCGTTTCATATATTTACGAGATTAGATTATTACAAATTGTTCTGAGAGTTTAAAACATCCAAATGTAGTGGTTATCTTGAGGTTATCTTGAGATGATTTCGGGGCTTTTTAGTGTCCCCGCGGCCCGGTCCTCGACCAGGCCTCCACCCCCAGGAAGCAGCCCGTGACAGCTGACTAACTCCCAGGTACCTATTTACTGCTAGGTAACAGGGGCATTCAGGGTGAAAGAAACTTTGCCCATTTGTTTCTGCCTCGTGCGGGAATCGAACCCGCGCCACAGAATTACGAGTCCTGCGCGCTATCCACCAGGCTACGAGGCCCCTCGTAGTGTGGCCCCCTTCCCAATAGTGTGTGTGTGTGAGGGCACAAGAATCATAACTCTAGACGAACACCAGATCAAAATACAGAAATAGTCTCGTAAAAAAAAAATAATCATCAATTTCAGTATACAAAAATACCTGAGGATCACAAATGTGAAAGAGACGCAGGGAGAAATGATAAGATTTTCCCCAGTCATTTGGAATAAAATTAAAAAAAAACAGTCAACTGGAATCCAAAATTTTATTTTGTCTATTTATTTATGTATTAAAAGCTCATGTATGCAAAAGCCTGAAACTATAAAAGCTAATATTTTCGGACCACACGATTCCTTGACAATAAGGTTCGACTTAAACGATCAGCACGAAGCCTTTCCTCTCCGGCGGCACATTTACCGTGGTCATAACTGTCGGAGTAAGGCAGCCGTCGCTAATCTACACTGACAACGTTGTGTACTATACTGCCAACTCGCGGCTCAGAAATATGTACCGGAACGCCGGATGAAACTGTCCCCTTTGGTACTGTAAAGGGAACTTTGGATGAATATTGTACCCTGTGGTGCTGAAAAAGTGTTTTCAAAATGTACCGATCTTTTTTCTTGAACGAAAATAAGTTGTTAACAGTGATAGTTTTTCTTTCTCTTCCAATTGCTATAACCATCTTGTTAGTTTTTTTTAGATCTATTCTCTTGGTATCGCAGGCATTTAATAGCCAGGAATTCTTCTGTCTTCGCTCTCACTCTATTTTACTTTTCAGAAGGAGAACGTTTTTGGAGAATGGTAGGAGAATGTTTTGTCAGATCCATTCATAACACGCTCTGGCAGACCCATTCTTTATTTGTGTAAGAAATGTCCCATTCACAGACTCTGGGTTTAGATAATTTCTGACGTTCGTCTTTATCAGTTTTACTTGAGAAAATAATCTCTCTTACCGCTGATGAATGAAGCAAAAGCATTATGGGATTAGCATACATTCGCACGAATGAGGAAACACTGGTGATGTATCAGCATAATATCAGCATAACTGTAAGTTCCTCACTTTATACCACAAGTTTACAGGGTACGAAGATATTTCAGCATTTCTAAATGAAAACGGTATTGCTTCCTCTATTCATTATTTACAGATTTATGTAAGGATTCGGGAACAAGTTAAATTAATATTCCCAGTAATTCAATCACATCTCTCTCTCTCTCTCTCTCTCTCTCTCTCTCTCTCTCTCTCTCTCTCTCTCTCTCTCTCTCTCTCTCTCTCTCTCTCTCTCTCTCTCTCTCTCTCTCTCTCTCTCTCTCTCTCTCTTTCTCTCTCTCTCTCTCTCTGTCTCTCTGTCTCTCTCTCTCTCTCTCTCTCTCTCTCTCTCTCTCTCTCTCTCTCTCTCTCTCTCTCTCTCTCTCTCTCTCTCTCTCTCTCTCTCTCTCTCTCTCTCTCTCTCTCTCTCTCTCTCTCTCTCTCTCTCTCTCTTCCTCCCTGGTAGCAATATCAGAATTAACTGCTCCAAGATGCTGTATTTTGTCTCACTCAAATCAATCTTTTTAATTTTGGGCAGAGAGTTCGACATAAAATTTGAGACATTTGATCCGAAATCCGTATACAAACTCCTGTATTCAACTGTACTTCCTATAGCATTTGCTGTACTTGTGGGGCCCAGTAAATGTCTGGTTCAAGTTCAGGGATGGTGAGTGTTCACTGACAGGTGTTAAAAACCTCTCTCTCTCTCTCTCTCTCTCTCTCTCTCTCTCTCTGGCTGGTTTGACAGGATTGAACTGTATAATGAACAGATGTTCTCGTATGAATGTTGTGAACACTTTCATTTTGTAGTTCTTCGTTCAGTTTAGAAACAAGGGGTAGAATGTTTCCTAGGAATTTATAAATACAAAATCTTATCATTCGAGTTCGTAAATGTTGCGTGATAAGTTCGTAAATGTTTTTTTTTTACCTCACAAGTCCCTCACCTCACACACCACTCACCTCACAAGTCCCTCACCTCACACGCCACTCACCTCACAAGTCCCTCACCTCACAAGTCCCTCACCTCACACACCCCTCACCTCACAAGTCCCTCACCTCACACACCCCTCACCTCACACGCCACTCACCTCACACACCCCTCACCTCACAAGTCCCTCACCTCACACGCCACTCACCTCACAAGTCCCTCACCTCACACACCCCTCACCTCACAAGTCCCTCACCTCACACGCCACTCACCTCACAAGTCCCTCACCTCACAAGTCCCTCACCTCACACACCCCTCACCTCACAAGTCCCTCACCTCACACACCCCTCACCTCACAAGTCCCTCACCTCACACGCCACTCACCTCACAAGTCCCTCACCTCACAAGTCCCTCACCTCACACACCCCTCACCTCACAAGTCCCTCACCTCACACACCCCTCACCTCACACGCCACTCACCTCACAAGTCCCTCACCTCACAAGTCCCTCACCTCACACACCCCTCACCTCACAAGTCCCTCACCTCACACACCCCTCACCTCACACGCCACTCACCTCACAAGTCCCTCACCTCACAAGTCCCTCACCTCACACACCCCTCACCTCACAAGTCCCTCACCTCACACACCACTCACCTCACAAGTCCCTCACCTCACAAGTCCCTCACCTCACACACCCCTCACCTCACAAGTCCCTCACCTCACACACCCCTCACCTCACACTACCCTCACCTCACACACCCCTCACCTCACAAGTCCCTCACCTCACACACCCCTCACCTCACAAGTCCCTCACCTCACACACCCCTCATCTCACACACCCCGCACCTCACACACCCCTCACCTCACAAGTCCCTCACCTCACACACCCCTCACCTCACACACCCCTCACCTCACACACCCCTCACCTCACACACCCCTCACCTCACAAGTCCCTCACCTCACACACCCCTCACCTCACAAGTCCCTCACCTCACACGCCACTCACCTCACAAGTCCCTCACCTCACACACCCCTCACCTCACACACCCCTCACTTCACAAGTCCCTCACCTCACACACCCCTCACCTCACACTACCCTCACCTCACACACCCCTCACCTCACAAGTCCCTCACCTCACACACCCCTCACTTCACAAGTCCCTCACCTCACACACCCCTCACTTCACAAGTCCCTCACCTCACACACCCCTCACTTCACAAGTCCCTCACCTCACACACCCCTCACTTCACAAGTCCCTCACCTCACACACCCCTCACCTCACAAGTCCCTCACCTCACACACCCCTCACCTCACAAGTCCCTCACCTCACACACCCCTCACCTCACACACCCCTCACCTCACACGCCGGGATTCGATCGCACACATTCGCCAGTTGACCAGAAATGTTGCTGGAGAACATATGAGCCAGCTGCCGGGCCTTAAGATCGCCTCTTATAACTCCAAGTGAAACCTTAGTGATGCTCCAGGCTAAAGCTTTCTTAATAGTAAATCGATGACGGAAGCTTTCGTGCCTGCGGGCCAGCCCAGAGTGGTCCAGGGAGGGGGGTGGTCGCTGGTGTCAGTGGTCCAAGGAGGCTGGTGGTCGCTGGTGTCAGTGGTCCAAGGAGGCTGGTGGTCGCTGGTGTCAATGGTCCAGGGAGGCTGGTGGTCGCTGGTGTCAATGGTCCAGGGAGGCTGGTGGTCGCTGGTGTCAATGGTCCAGGGAGGCTGGTGGTCGCTGGTGTCAATGGTCCAGGGAGGCTGGTGGTCGCTGGTGTCAATGGTCCAGGGAGGCTGGTGGTCGCTGGTGTCAATGGTCCAGGGAGGCTGGTGGTCGCTGGTGTCAATGGTCCAGGGAGGCTGGTGGTCGCTCGTGTCAGGGGTCCAGGGAGGCTGGTGGTCGCTGGTGTCAATGGTCCAGGGAGGCTGGTGGTCGCTGGTGTCAATGGTCCAGGGAGGCTGGTGGTCGCTGGTGTCAATGGTCCAGGGAGGCTGGTGGTCGCTGGTGTCAATGGTCCAGGGAGGCTGGTGGTCGCTGGTGTCAATGGTCCAGGGAGGCTGGTGGTCGCTCGTGTCAGTGGTCCAGGGAGGCTGGTGGTCGCTGGTGTCAATGGTCCAGGGAGGCTGGTGGTCGCTGGTGTCAGTGGTCCAAGGAGGCTGGTGGTCGCTGGTGTCAATGGTCCAGGGAGGCTGGTGGTCGCTGGTGTCAATGGTCCAGGGAGGCTGGTGGTCGCTGGTGTCAATGGTCCAGGGAGGCTGGTGGTCGCTGGTGTCAATGGTCCAGGGAGGCTGGTGGTCGCTGGTGTCAATGGTCCAGGGAGGCTGGTGGTCGCTGGTGTCAATGGTCCAGGGAGGCTGGTGGTCGCTGGTGTCAATGGTCCAGGGAGG
>NC_091219.1:15220956-15265956 GCF_040958095.1 Procambarus clarkii
TACCTTCTCATTCGTTTCCTCCAATTTCTCCCGCTTTCCGTTATTTTGAGAACCCTTTCCCTCCCTCCCTCCCTCTCTCCCTCCACTCCTTCTTCCAGATATAACACCCACAAATAGGAAAACCACTCGGTCAGTCGCCCTCCAGATAGAAGCCTTTCCTGGCGATTCTCCAGCATTTTTGTCCATCATTCTCGATGGCGATCACACCACCTCGCTCACCCCAGTGCTTGTCTCTTCTATGTGGCGGCCATAAAGAAGTAACTTTGAATATTTCCTCAAAGAAATGTGTTCCGCTGCTTGATCTCAGGGGATGATGATGAGTTGTTTTGCATTATTTTATGGAATGGTGATGTGTTCTGAAAACTTTATATCAATAAAAATAATGCAGCATTCTACTACTTTATCGCAGGAAATCACGCTGTGTTTTGCTTCACCTCGTAGCCTGGGGGATAGCGCGCAGGACTCGTAATTCTGTGGCGCGGGTTCGATTCCCGCACGAGGCAGAAACAAATGGGCAAAGTTTCTTTCACCCTGAATGCCCCTGTTACCTAGCAGTAAATAGGTACCTGGGTGTTAGTCAGCTGTCACGGGCTGCTTCCTGGGGGTGGAGGCCTGGTCGAGGACCGGGCCGCGGGGACACTAAAGCCCCGAAATCATCTCAAGATAACCTCAAGATAACCGTAGGCATGATGCTGTCATCTGACATCTTTATATATATACCTTTGTGTAGAATGTTTCATATCTTGTTTCTTGAGGTAATCTTGAGATGATTTCGGGGCTTTTTAGTGTCCCCGCGGCCCGGTCCTCGACCAGGCCTCCACCCCCAGGAAGCAGCCCGTGACAGCTGACTAACACCCAGGTACCTATTTTACTGCTAGGTAACAGGGGCATAGGGTGAAAGAAACTCTGCCCATTGTTTCTCGCCGGCGCCCGGGATCGAACCCGGGACCACAGGATCACAAGTCCCGCGTGCTGTCCGCTCGGCCGACCGGCTCCCTGCGAGAGGTGAATAATATATACCAGGTCGACCCAGTGCTCGGGTCGACCCAGTGCTCGGGTCGACCCAGTGCTCGGGTCGACCCAGTGCTCGGGTCGACCCAGCATCATACCAACGAGAAAACGTCAGAGGGTCTAAAGATGAGAAATAAGGAAAATAAATGGGAAAATATGTACCTGCCTTTTGATATATCAATACATGTCCAAATACAGCTGGAAATTCGGCCTCTGAGCGACTAATTTTCACGATTTCATCAACATTTCTTTGCCTATTATTACTGCTGAGCCGTGAAGTGAGTAGAATTTTTTTAATATTTTCCCGTCATCAGTATAGAATGTTTTACAATACAGAAAGAAAAGTAATAGTTTTAAAAGTATATTATATTGTGTGTACGCGGTGCCAGGGTCGCCACCCACCTCACAGGGGTTGCTATAGGCGCCAGTAACTTGTTAATAAGATCAAAGGTTCCAGCTCCGACCTGTCTAGGGTTTGTTACACACCCATTAACAGTCACACTGCAACGTTTCGTGAGACTAGCCCAAGGCCTCCTTCAGACAGACAGACCTACACACAGAAATCCCATTAACGTGATATATCAAATGAACAAATCCACGAGGGCCGGGATGGAGGGTTCGAACCTGCGCACGGGATGTTCCCAGATGCGCCTTAGTCAACTGTACCGCGACATGGTGAAAACAATTGCAACCTGGAGTGCTACTGCCCTCACTAGGATCCCGAAGCTTCTCCGTCCAACCACTTGGGCTGAACGCTTGGGTTTCGCTTCATACAGGTCTGCGTTCGATCCCCGACCGTCCAAGTGGTTAGGCACCATTCCTTCCCCCCCCCCCCGTCCCATCCCAAATCCTTATCCTGACCCCTTCCCAGTGCTATATAGTCATAATAGCTTGGCGCATTCTTCTGATAAATCCCTCCCTCCCTCCGAAACCCAATCGGGGTTTCACACAGTTTCCCCCAAGCACCCTTGCTCTGTCAACCAGATGTTCCACCTCTTCGCCCTTACTTCACTACACACAGAACTCACAATAACGTGATATATCAAATGAACAAATCCATTCCGTGCGTAGGTTCGAACCCTCATCACGGCTCTTGAGGATTTGTTTAGACAGACCTACATTTTGTATGTATGACATGGCTGAGTCATTTAGGGTTAGAACTCTCAATGACTCGGCCAGAATTGGTACCCATGACGTCCGGGATCACCCCCAAACTAACACGGTATTGTGACCACCTCACCATATATATATATATATATATATATATATATATATATATATATATATATATATATATATATATATATATATATATATATATATATGTAACTGAAAACTCACACCCCAGAAGTGACTCGAACCCATACTCCCAGGAGCAACGCAACTGGTATGTACAAGACGCCTTAATCCACTTGACCATCACGACCGGACATAATGAGGTGATAGCCTAAGCTATTTGAACCACCCCACCGCCGGCACTCGGATAGTAATCTTGGGCATAGCATTTTACCAAATCACCTCATTCTTTGGGGCACACGTGAGGAACACAAATGCGAACAAGCCTGAATGGTCCCCAGGACAATATGCAACTGAAAACTCATTATGTCCGGTCGTGATGGTCAAGTGGATTAAGGCGTCTTGTACTTACCAGTTGCGTTGCTCCTGGGAGTATGGGTTCGAGTCACTTCTGGGGTGTGAGTTTTCAGTTGCATATTGTCCTGGGGACCATTCAGGCTTGTTCGCATTTGTGTTCCTCACGTGTGCCCAAAGAATGAGGTGATTTGGTAAAATGCTATGCCCAAGATTACTATCCGAGTGCCGGCGGTGGGGTGGTTCAAATAGCTTAGGCTATCACCTCATTATGTCCGGTCGTGATGGTCAAGTGGATTAAGGCGTCTTGTACATACCAGTTGCGTTGCTCCTGGGAGTATGGGTTCGAGTCACTTCTGGGGTGTGAGTTTTCAGTTGCATATTGTCCTGGGGACCATTCAGGCTTGTTCGCATATATATATATATGTGTGTGTGTGTGTGTGTGTGTGTGTGTGTGTGTGTGTGTGTGTGTGTGTGTGTGTGTGTGTGTGTGTGTGTGTGTGTGTGTGTGTGTGTGTGTGTGTGTGTGTGTGTGTGTGTGTGTGTAAGTGTGTGTGTGTGAGGATGTGAAAGGAACCAAAAAATTATATAATTGTTTAGTATCTTTATTCCCCAAATCTAGGAAACAGTGGAAGCTAGGAAGTCAAAACACACACAAAACTACACTCATGGCTCGTGTAGCTCAGCTGCGCCTAGCTGGCCGAGCACAGGAACTACCATCAAAATCCAGGAACGAACGCCTGGCGGAATAGCAATAGCTTAGCGCACAATGAGATCATCACGTCTTGTAATGATGCCCTGCGGACTAGCTGCGAAGAAAACGAGAAGTACTATTTTTTCCTGCTCCGTCTGAATCGTGTAGTGGAGATGAGCTAATTAGTCTTGGAGAGAGAGAGAGAGAGAGAGAGAGAGAGAGAGAGAGAGAGAGAGAGAGAGAGAGAGAGAGAGAGAGAGAGAGAGAGAGAGAGAGAGAGAGAGAAGGGAAGGGAAGGGAAGGGAAGGGAAGGGAACTATCAGGGATATAGGGCCAAGCCATCACGACTATATAGCATTGGGAAGGGATCAGGGTAAGGATTTGGGATGGGACGGGGGAAAGGAATGGTACCCAACCATTCGGGGTTGGGTACCATTGGTACCCAACCATTCGGGGTTGGGTTGGACGGTCGGGGATTGAACGCCGACCTGCATGAAGCTAGACCGTCGCTCTACCGTCCAGCCCAAGTGGTTGGACAGAGAGAGAGAGAGAGAGAGAGAGAGAGAGAGAGAGAGAGAGAGAGAGAGAGAGAGAGAGAGAGAGAGAGAGAGAGAGAGAGAGAGAGGCTCTCTTTAGGAAAAATCACTGCTTGTAAGGGTAACCAAAGTCGCAGGAGTGCGTGCTTGAAAACTGAAAAGAAAATTGGAATATGGGAAACTGCAGCAGGTCTGATGGGCCAAGCGAGGCAGCTCCCACATCCACAGCAAAACAAAAGCATAACCAACCCGTAACACTAAAGTGCACGTCAACACCTTTGCAGGCAAGAGAGATGTAACCAAAATCGCGTTCGAGTAAAAGTTTTTTACAAAAGTCAAAAATTTAAAACACATTTTGAATGGGGAGAGGGAGGGACGCATTTACTATATAGACAAAATAAAGGTCAGAAACGTGGTGTGCCAATGGCCGTTTGAGGCAGAAACTGTTGTTGGTATCGCGGGTACAGGGAACCAGCTGTTCAAATAAAGGACTGAACAATTTATTTCTGTTTGGAAATCGTTGAACTGAGGGTCGGGACGAAATTTTTGAAGGGAGAAGTGGAGGGTGTCGGGAGGAGGGGGGTGGGAAGGTCGTGGTGGAGGTCGTGGTGGAGGTCGTGGTGACGGTCGTGGTGAAGGTCGTAGTGGAGGAAGAGGTCCGCAGAAACGTCCAAATATAAACCCACCGCGTCGACACAGTGTTTATAAAATATACAAATCAAGGCGCATGATTCTCAATCTTAATATCCACTCACAGGATGAACGTCACGACTACAGAGTCAGTAACAAACCAACCTCGAAGCAAGAGGTCGCTGCCAAAGCGTGGAATGTCTAACTTTTGTGTCAACCCGACGGCGAAACACCTGTGTCCCGGGGCACACATGACAGACGCACAATAACGATAGAGCCAGTGAACGAGTACACGCTCGCTGAGTTTATTGACAACAGACACGCGTTTCTGACAGGTGAACATCGCGAGATAGAGCCGGCGATCCACTCTAGAGCAACGCTCACTTGGAGAGCAGTAAATGAATAACCCCCTGTGTGTTCAGAGGCTCTACAAGAACTACAGAGACCAGGTTTGCTCTCCAATGGGATTATCGCCATGAAATTCAGTCAATCTGGTTATCTTGAGATGATTTCGGGGCTTTAGTGTCCCCGCGGCCCGGTCCTCGACCAGGCCTCCACCCCCAGGAAGCAGCCCGTGACAGCTGACTAACACCCAGGTACCTATTTTACTGCTAGGTAACAGGGGCATAGGGTGAAAGAAACTCTGCCCATTGTTTCTCGCCGGCGCCTGGGATTGAACCCAGGACCACAGGATCACAAGTCCAGCGTGCTGTCCGCTCGGCCGACCGGCTCCCCTGCTCCCCTCAACAGCAAGTCTGCTGAGAGGAATCACACCAGTTATTTATAAGTGGATTACCGCCGGACTTGATTTCCAGATCGAGGAGAGAAGTCGCCCGGTGTAGCCTGACAGTACGCACGCTCGCACATCTCTGTCCAACACGTCAGTCGACCAGGACACCTTTCGGCCCCGGGGATTAATCAATAATAAACGTGTCAAGCGAACCGTATCAGCTGTGTGGAACTTGTAGTGAAGGCAAGAGTAAGTTGACTGAGAGTGTTGACCCTTGGCTACGAGTTGGCCGAGAGTTTGAGTGTGTTGGCCGAGTGTTTGAGTGTGTTGGCCGAGTGTTTGAGTGTTGGCCGAGTGTTTGAGTGTGTTGGCCGAGTGTTTGAGTGTGTTGGCCGAGTGTTTGAGAGCGTTGGCCGAGTGTTTGAGTGTGTTGGCCGAGTGTTTGAGTGTGTTGGCCGAGTGTTTGAGTGTTGGCCGAGTGTTTGAGTGTGTTGGCCGAGTGTTTGAGTGTGTTGGCCGAGTGTTTGAGAGTGTTGGCCGAGTGTTTGAGTGTGTTGGCCGAGTGTTTGAGTGTGTTGGCCAAGTGCTTGAGAGAGATGGCCGAGTGTTTGAGAGTGTTGGCCGAGTGTTTGAGAGTGTTGGCCGAGTGCTTGAGAGTGTTGGCCGAGTATTTGAGTGTGTTGGCCGAGTGTGTGAGTGTTGGCCGAGTGTTTGAGAGTGTTGGCCGAGTGTTTGAGTGTTGGCCGAGTGCTTGAGAGTGTTGGCCGAGTATTAGAGTGTGTTGGCCGAGTGTTTGAGTGTGTTGGCCGAGTGTTTGAGAGTGTTGGCCGAGTGTTTGAGTGTTGGCCGAGTGTTTGAGTGTGTTGGCCGAGTGTTTGAGTGTGTTGGCCGAGTGTTTGAGTGTGTTGGCCGAGTGTTTGAGTGTTGGCCGAGTGTTTGAGTGTGTTGGCCGAGTGTTTGAGTGTGTTGGCCGAGTGTTTGAGTGTGTTGGCCGAGTGTTTGAGTGTTGGCCGAGTGTTTGAGTGTTGGCCGAGTGTTTGAGTGTTGGCCGAGTGTTTGAGTGTGTTGGCCGAGTGTTTGAGTGTGTTGGCCGAGTGTTTGAGTGTGTTGGCCGAGTGTTTGAGTGTGTTGGCCGAGTGCTTGAGAGTGTTGACCGAGTGTTTGAGTGTGTTGGCCGAGTGTTTGAGTGTTGGCCGAGTGCTTGAGAGTGTTGGCCGAGTGTTTGAGTGTGTTGGCCGAGTGTTTGAGAGTGTTGGCCGAGTGTTTGAGTGTGTTGGCCGAGTGTTTGAGAGTGTTGGCCGAGTGTTTGAGTGTGTTGGCTGAGTGTTTGAGAGTGTTGGCCGAGTGTTTGAGAGTGTTGGCCGAGTGTTTGAGTGTTGGCCGAGTGTTTGAGTGTTGGCCAAGTGTTTG
The DNA here is from genome assembly GCF_040958095.1 of Procambarus clarkii. NCBI lineage: Eukaryota > Metazoa > Arthropoda > Malacostraca > Decapoda > Cambaridae > Procambarus > Procambarus clarkii. Next base: position 15,227,558 of record NC_091219.1, read on the forward strand.
AGAGTGTTGGCCGAGTGTTTGAGTGTGTTGCCCGAGTGTTTGAGAGTGTTGGCCGAGTGTTTGAGAGTGTTGGCCGAGTGTTTGAGTGTTGGCCGAGTGTTTGATTGTGTTGGCCGAGTGTTTGAGAGTGTTGGCCGAGTGCTTGAGTGTGTTGGCCGAGTGTTTGAGAGTGTTGGCCGAGTGTTTGAGTGTGTTGGCCGAGTGTGTGAGTGTTGGCCGAGTGTTTGAGAGTGTTGGCCGAGTGCTTGAGTGTTGGCCGAGTGTTTGAGTGTTGGCCGAGTGTTTGAGAGTGTTGGCCGAGTGCTTGAGAGTGTTGGCCGAGTGTGTGTGAGTGTTGACCGAGTGTGTGAGAGTGTTGGCCGAGTGTTTGAGAGTGTTGGCCGAGTGTTTGAGTGTGTTGGACGAGTGTGTGAGTGTTGGCCGAGTGTTTGAGAGTGTTGGCCGAGTGCTTGAGTGTTGGCCGAGTGTTTGAGTGTTGGCCGAGTGTTTGAGAGTGTTGGCCGAGTGCTTGAGAGTGTTGGCCGAGTGTGTGTGAGTGTTGACCGAGTGTGTGAGAGTGTTGGCCGAGAGTGTTGAACAGTATTACATAGATTATAAACAACTGTGGGTGCTTAATGAGTTATATATTAGTTTAAAAATATATATATTAGGATAAACTACAATCACCTATAGTTTCTCTCCAGTGATATGATTCGTTGCTTCAATTGCCTCAAAGTTTGTGTTCTCAACCATGAGACACGAGACTATTCAGTCGTGTTTGTTTACTCTATGAGAGGAGCGAGGGACGAGCCGAGCCTTGCTGTGTAGAATGACAGCTCCCAAAGACCCCAACGACCAAAACACAATCGAACCACAACACTAACTTAACGACTCTGGTACATGGTACACGCACGGACCAGAGTCGCTGGTACGTGGTACACGCACGGACCAGAGTCGCTGGTACGTGGTACACGCACGGACCAGAGTCGCTGGTACGTGGTACACGCACGGACCGGAGTCGCTGGTACGTGGCTGTACTTTGCATGAGTCCTCAGTGAGTCGTGAGTCATTAGTGAGTCGCGGAGACTGCAAATGGTGTCTCGTTATGCTTGATCCTGAAGTGCTTAATCAGGCTTCGTGAATCCGCCGGTGAATCATGGCACGGTGTAATCCATGATGGATCTGGGATAATCCAGTTCGGCTATGCGATGGTAACCAGTTTACCACGTTCACAGCTGTGGTTCACAGGTGGTGCGTGCTGTGGTTCACAGGTGGTGCGTGCTGTGGTCTCACAGGTGGAACACGAGGCCCAACACACACTCAGTAGCGTCCAAGTATGTGACACCTCACTAACTTACACTCTGTATCTGATTTAAACTTACAACTGGTTGTAGATACCTCAGACAATGTTATTCATCCCACATGTGGGTGCTGGACACTCAATGCACACTCCAAGGCCTTGTAATGGATTCCACATATATACACATATGGCGTTAGAGCCATGTGTGTATATATGTGGCCATGAGCCATGTGTGTATATATAGAGCCATGTGTGTATACATGTGTGTTTGTAAGTGATATAGATAACCCATCTACCAGCCAAGACACTTTTTACTGTATACTGACATAGAGTCAATTTTATTAATACAAATACCCTTTCTTACCCCAAAATGCTTCTCCTCCTCCAACACCAGACTTTCCCTTCGTCATTATGACTCGAGTTTCTTCTAAAAAAAACATTTTTAGCTAAAATATCTCCAAAGTTCCCAAGGACGCTTGCACAAATGTGTCTGTCTTTCTCATAGTCGTCCCTGTGTTTCACAATATTAAGTTTTTCGAATTCGAATTTCTCTCATTTGTTACTATCTCAGTTCCTCACTGTCTCTTTCTCTCTCACTTTCATTCTGTCGCTTACAATTCACACATTCCCATGCACGCTATGAGGTTATTGGGAATCACCCTGAATAACAATTAACAATTATTTTTATGTATAAAACTTTCAGGTTTAAGGTATCCTGTGTGTTTTAAATCATCACAATGCCTTCGTGTTTTATGTATAGTGAGCTAGCAGATGAGGCTGTTTTATTGACGGTGTTTGACTGCTCTGAGCTGCTAAACATTCTCACATTCATCCCATTAGGTGCGGATATAAATTTCGTGAATCAGTGATAATGGTTTGGTGGTGGTTGTGGGGATTGTGGCGATGGTACTGGTGGCTGTTGAGCTTGTGGTAGTGGTGGTGGTGGTGGTGGTTGAGTTTATTGTGCGTTTGGAGGTGGTTGTTAAGTGTAAGGTGATGGTGGTGCTGATTGTGGTAGTAATGGTTGCGATTGTGGTGGTCCTGGTGCTGATTTTTGGTTTGTCAGCTTGAGATGGTGATTGTGGTGGTGCTGGTGCTTGTGGTGATTGTGGTAGTGCTGGTGGCTGTAATGTTGGTTGTTGAGCTCATTCTGGTGGTTGATCTGGTGATAGTAGTGGTGCTAGTAGAGGGGTGGTGGTAGTGGAGGTTGTGGTTATGATGGTGGTGGTGGTGGGGGTTGTTGTAGTGAGTTATTGTCAAGAAATCTTTCATGGAGGTTTAGATGGGGATGTTGTTATGGTGGTATCCATGGGTGGTGGATATTACAGTAGTGGTGGTTGTTATTGTGGTGGGTACTAAAGCAGACGATTTCTGATCCTTTTCGGCAGACTTAAAACTCTCGCCTCCCACAACTCACATTAACCCTCTTGCTACTAGTTTTCCTTTGATCATGATCCGCAAATAGGATTATAACCAGGTCCTGGATTACTGCTGGGTTAACAAGAGCCACGAATTAAGGATCAATACCCAATGGTATTCTACAGCTTCACCTAAAAAATCTGTCCAGACGCTCGAATTCTATGTTGGATTTGGCCCTTGAAGCTCTGGGTGGAGGTGGCTTCAATGGCTTCCTCCTTCAGTGTTTGCCACGTGTCGACCCCCTGTACAGGGCATATGTATTCTCATATATTTGATTCATTACAGTTTCCTTCCAGCTTCCATCTATTGTCTCTTCTCCCTTCACTCAGTTCATTGAGACTGGCCTTGTTCGTTGTGTTTATTTACCTCCAAGTATCTTGTATGTTGTGATCATGTCCTCTGTGTCACTTCTCCTGCCCAGGGTTGTGAAACTTAATTCCCTTAATTAATCTATCCTATTAGCTTAATCCTCTTCGTAATTATACAGATCTTGTTGCAAACACCCGCACTTTTTGGTATTTATTTTGGGCTTCACAAGTTGCGGATTCCAGTTAGTGGTGGTAGTTGTGGTGGTGGTGTAGTTGTGGTGGTGGTGTAGTTGTGGTGGTGGTGGTAGTTGTGGTGGTGGTGTAGTTGTGGTGGTGGTGGTAGTTGTGGTGGTGGTGGTAGTTGTGGTGGTGGTGTAGTTGTGGTGGTGGTGTAGTTGTGGTGGTGGTGGTAGTTGTGGTGGTGGTGTAGTTGTGGTGGTGGTGGTAGTTGTGGTGGTGGTGTAGTTGTGGTGGTGGTGTAGTTGTGGTGGTGGTGTAGTTGTGGTGGTGGTGGTAGTTGTGGTGGTGGTGTAGTTGTGGTGGTGGTGTAGTTGTGGTGGTGGTGTAGTTGTGGTGGTGGTGTAGTTGTGGTGGTGGTGGTAGTTGTGGTGGTGGTGTAGTTGTGGTGGTGGTGTAGTTGTGGTGGTGGTGTAGTTGTGGTGGTGGTGGTGTAGTTGTGGTGGTGGTGGTAGTTGTGGTGGTGGTGGTAGTTGTGGTGGTGGTGTAGTTGTGGTGGTGGTGTAGTTGTGGTGGTGGTGTAGTTGTGGTGGTGGTGGTGTAGTTGTGGTGGTGGTGGTAGTTGTGGTGGTGGTGTAGATGTGGTGGTGGTGTAGTTGTGGTGGTGGTGGTGGTACTTGTGGTGGTGGTGGTAGTTGTCGTGGTATTTGTACTTACCTAATTGTACTTACCTAATTGTGCTTGTGGGGGTTGAGCTCTGGCTCTTTGATCCCGCCTCTCAACCGTCAATCAACTAATGTACAGGTTGTTGAGCCTATTGGGCTCTATCATATCTACATCTGAAGCTGTGTTTGGAGTCAGCCTCAAGCACATCACTGCTTAATGCATTCTATTTGTCAACTACTCTGACACTTAAAAAAGAAATTCTAATGTCTTTGTGGCTCATTTGGGCACTCAGTTTCCACCACTTGTAGTGGTGGTAGTTGTGGTGTAGTAGTTGTGATGGAAGTAATTGTGATAGTTGTGGTGGTCGTGGTGATAGAGGTGGTGGTAGTGACGATCGTGGTGGTGCTAATGGTAGCAACAGGGGGATATGCAAGGTCCGATTTGCCTAATAGGCCGAGTGATTTTCTTTATTTCCAAAAAATCGTTTCCTATTTTTTTTTTTAATTATTATCATTATATTATATTAAGAACATAAATTGTTGACTTAGTTATGTTATCTTGAGATGGTTATCTTGAGATGATTTCGGGGCTTTAGTGTCCCCGCGGCCCGGTCCTCGACCAGGCCTCGACCAGGTCCTCGACCCCCAGGAAGCAGCACGTGACAGATGACTAACACCCAGGTACCTATTTTACTGCTAGGTAACAGTGGCATAGGGTGAAAGAAACTCTGCCCATTGTTTCTCGCCGGCGCCTGGGATCGAACCCAGGACCACAGGATCACAAGTCCCGTGTGCTGTCTGCTCGGCCGACCGGCTCCCTACCGATGCCGATGTTAGTTTAGGTTAAGTCGCCACCTCAAGAGAGGTGGCGACTCTTCTTGAGGTGTTTACATAACAGTGACTACTTGGGGGAGAGGTCCAGCTCTTGATGCCCCGCCTACTACCCTTGTTGTACCATTACAAACTTAACTATTTGTACGATCAAATTCTTTGTCAACTCTGGCTTTAAAGTTGTGATCGGAGGTGGCTTCCTCAACTTCTTTCAGTGCATTCTACTTTTTTTTTTTTTTGAGATATATACAAGAGTTGTTACATTCTTGTACAGCCACTAGTACGCGTAGCGTTTCGGGCAAGTCCTTAATCCTATGGTCCCTGGAATACGATCCCCTGCCGCGAAGAATCGTTGTTACAGCCAAGTACACATTTTACTGTTGAGTTAAACAGAGGCTACAGTTAAGGAATTGCGCCCAGTAAATCCTCCCCGGCCAGGATACGAACCCATGACATAGCGCTCGCGGAACGCCAGGCGAGTGTCTTACCACTACACCACGGAGACTTGTTGATCCCCCGTACAGGGTACGAGTATTTACTTACATTTATTGGCTTATTTCCCTTTCTAACTTCCATTTGCCTCCTCATGTCCTACTTTCACTAAATTTGAAGAGATCGACTCTACCTTATGTATTCCCCTCCTTATAATCTAGTATGTTGTGATCAATCTCCTCTCTTCCTTCTATTCTCTAGGGTTGTGAGATTTAGTTCCACCAGCATGTTCTAGGAGCTTTACTCTCTTAGCTCTGGCACCAACCTTGCTACAAACTCTTGTATACTCTCAACTTTAGCTTTATGCTTAACAACTATTTGGGGAGCTGGTCGGCCGAGCGGACAGCACACTGGACTTGTGATCCTGTGGTCCCGGGTTCGATCCCGGGCACCAGCGAGAAACGATGGGCATAGTTTCTTTCACCCTATGTCCCTGTTACCTAGCAGTAAATAGGTACCTGGGTGTTAGTCAGCTGTCACGGGCTGCTTCCTGGGGTTGGAGGCCTGGTCGAGGACCGGGCCGCGGGGACACTAAAGCCCCGAAATCATCTCAAGATAACCTCAAGATAACCACAAAGTGGGGATTCCATGTCGGTGCTGCATATTCCAGTAATGGCGTAACAAATGCTGTGTAGATTGCCTCGAAGGAGCCCTTATTTAACATTCTAAGAAACGTTCTTATACTTGCCAGAGTCCCATATGCTGCCTGTGTTATCCAGTTTATGTGTGCCTCCAGAGTAAAAGTTGGAACTGTATCCACTCCCAAATCTTTCTTTCTTTCAGATTCCTGTAGTTGCCTTCCCCTTATGGGGTAGATGCCTTATGTTCTACTCTCATGCTTTCCAATCTTCATTACCTTACACTTGTTGGGATTGAATTCCAGCAACCATTTGTTTGGCCACTTTTGGAGTGTCTAGGTGTTCCTATAACTTCCTACAGTCTTCATTTGTTTTTACATTCTTCACCAGCTTTTCATCTTCTGCAAACATTCACATGTACAAGCTAACTCCATTTGGTAAGTCGTTCACATAAATTAGAAACAGCATTGGTCCTAGAACCAAGCCTTGTGAGACCCCACTTGTTGCATTCCCCTATCTGCTTTCTATCCTTCAGGAACTCCATTACCTATGGGGGGCCTCGTAGCCTGGTGGATAGCGCGCAGGACTCGTAATTCTGTGGCGCGGGTTCGATTCCCGCACGAGGCAGAAACAAATGGGCAAAGTTTCTTTCACCCTGAATGCCCCCTGTTACCTAGCAGTAAATAGGTACCTGGGAGTTAGTCAGCTGTCACGGGCTGCTTCCTGGGGGTGGAGGCCTGGTCGAGGACCGGGCTGCGGGGACACTAAAGCCCCGAAATCATCTCAAGATAACCTCAAGATAACCCAGTTCAGTGTTCCCCCAGTAATTCCAGCCTGCTTCTCCATGAATCTTGTAATAATGCCTCTCATGGGGAAACAGTGGCAAATGCTTTTTGACCATCAAGGAAAATGCAGTCTAACCCAGTATTCTTTCCTCCGTTTTATTTTAATATCCTATCATAGGTGGCAGTGGTGGTGGTGGTGATAAAGATGTTGACGGATGTTGTCACAGTGGTGGTGGTAGTTACAGGAAGGGTGGTTGCAGAGTGAGCCCCTCTCACCAGCAACAACCTTCTCTCTTCCGTCAAAGTCATTAATTGGGTTGAGTACCTTCCCACATTCTGAGCATCAAGCTGTTTTCTTCCATATACTGAGTGCGGGATGTCTCCCTTCCTCACACTAGCTGCCATGGATGGTCCGTACCTACACTGAGTGCCCGGGTGCCTCCCCTGACTGAGTGCCACGAAATTACCCCACCCCCCTCCAGTGAGTGCCACGGATGGTCCCTATACCTACGCTGAGTGCCACTGAGGGCCCTTCCGCCCTCCGCGGAGTACCTCAGCGGGCTCTTCCCTAGGTTAAGTAACGATTCTCTCCCTCTATCCCACCCTTTACGCCCCTGGAAGAGCATTTTCTCCTCAATCTCTTTACTAAGCTCCCTTTATATGCTGTACTCGGGCGCTGGTCCGTCGCTCGTAACGTATTCGAAGGGACGGTTGGGTGAGAGAGCACTCGGACCCGGCCTCTCTCTCACTCCTCACTCGGGCAATGAAACCTCCTTTTCTTGAGAAAGTATTTCATCGTATTGCTTTCCTCTGGGTGTTCTTAGCAAGTCGGATAATACTGTTTTCCCCGGATGTATTACGATGCCTGTAGAGTTATACGCTACAGACTCTTTCCCTCTGAGGAATAATGTTTGCAAATCCTTGCTGGCTTTAATCTCAGAGCATGAATCCTTTCCCAAAAGTCCACCATTTCGCCCGTGGCTCAAATTTGCATACGCAAATCAGCTTGAGGTTAGACCTTTGGTGGCGTGCAGCTGGAGAAGTTGTGGCTCGCCTACCACTCCCCCGTGATGGATAAGGTCCTGGACATCCACGAGGCTACAAACTCCAATCCGCGGACATGTTAATCCAATATTTGGAAAATTTATACGACCTCGCGTGGCAGTGAAATATTAACGCGCGAGAACGGCGCCGTCGTCACGCGAGCCTGAAACAGCCTGAGGGAACTGTCTGTCTGTTTCTGTCGGTCGGAGAGGAGGCATTCATACCTGATTGATATGCGGCATAAAACAGAATGAGACTTGGCTTCAAAGAAAACACAGTTGCGGTGATTTCATTGTGTGTTGTGCCTCTGATAATGCATCTAACATGTGGAATTTTTGCACGACTGGGCATCAGGCTCTTCTTGTTGTTTTAGATTCAGTTAATGGAATAAAATTTCCATGTAGCACGGGCTATGGTGAGCCCCTAAGGTCATCAGGCTGTTGCAAAAGCCTAAATATGTTTACCTGTTGTCAATAGCGGGAGACAGAACCACCTCACTTGAACTAGGGGGGTTGTCATGACGCACTTCATCAAACAATTGACTGCCTACACGCGTGCGGTCGCAATAACGCCCCACACAGAGGAGCCCAGTGCTGCTCTCACTCGACACGCGTGTGAGGTGGTGTGACCAGAACCTCGTGCTTGACGGAGGAGCAACTAATCCCAGTACACGCCCCGCTTACTCCTCAACCCACAAGGAAATGGTTGAGAAATTCCTGAAGACTCGTCCCTTTTTTAAAGACCAATTTTATTTATTTTATTAACTTATTTTACTTAATAATATTTGTTTTAAAAATAGATTGAAGGGCATGAACTATTGCCCTATGGACTAAATTTTCATTGTAAATGTAGTTTAGTTTATTCAAAAACATTCGCATATTGACACATATTTTGACATTAAATTAATATCAAAATATTAAACATGTCACAGAATACAACTTGCAGGACTTAGTCAGGTCTTGAATCCTCACCAACACAAAACACTTAAGAACTACTTAAGTTCCATATTATTCTCTTTAACTTGTTTGTTAGAACAATCAATTATTAACATAAAAAGACTTTTTTTACACATGATGTATATAGTTATCAGTCGTCTGCCTTATAATCACAAGGCAGGTCATATAATCGTAACATATATAATACATATAATCATATATGCAACAATGATCACAAAAAACACTGATCCAAGTATGCAGAATAACCACACGTGAAAAAAAAAGAAAATGCTTAACGCGTTTTCGGCTAATTCGCCTTCATCAGAGCAAAGTAGAATCAATGATTCTACTTTGCTCTCATGAAGGCGAATTAGCCGAAAACGCGTTAAGCATTTTCTTTTTTTCACATGTGGTTATTCTGCATAATCATATATATATATATATATATATATATATATATATATATATATATATATATATATATATATATATATATATATATATATTATATAATCAACATATAATCGTAATCGATTATAAGGCAGGCTGCCTTATAATCGTAACAAGACGAGTGCTTTCATAATGGAGAGAATGAGGTAGTTTGACTAAACCGTCACTTCGATCTCCAGAATGATATAATGGATAGTGCCAGAGACTACAGCGTCACAAGAGCCATCTGGATATATCTCTGCTCGACTGAGATTGAGATATCTCTGCTCGGGTGAGATTGAGATATCTCTGCTCGGCTGAGATTAAGATATTTTTTGCTCGGCTGAGATTGAGATATTTCTGCTCGGCTGAGATTGAGTTATCTGTGCTCGGCTGAGATTGAGATATCTCTGCTCGGGTGAGATTGTGATATCTCTGCTCGGCTGAGATTGAGTTATCTGTGCTCGGCTGAGATTGTGATATCTCTGCTCGGCTGAGATTAAGATATCTCTGCTCGGCTGAGATTGAGATATCTCTGCTCGGCTGAGATTGTGATATCTCTGCTCGGCTGAGATTGAGATATCTCTGCTCGGCTGAGATTGAGATATCTCTGCTCGGCGAAGATAGACATATCTCTGCTCGGCGGAGATAGAGATATCTCTGCTCGGCTGAGATTGTGATATCTCTGCTCGGGTGAGATTGTGATATCTCTGCTCGGCTGAGATTGAGATATCTCTGCTCGGCTGAGATTGAGATATCTCTGCTCGGCTGAGATTGAGATATCTCTGCTCAGCGGAGATAGAGATATCTCTACTCGGCGGAGATAGAGATATCTCTGCTCGGCTGAGATAGAGATATATCTGCTCGGCTGAGATTGTGATATCTCTGCTCGGCTGAGATTGTGATATCTCTGCTCGGCTGAGATTGAGATATTTCTGCTCGGCTGAGATTAAGATATTTTTGCTCGGCTGAGATTGAGATATTTCTGCTCGGCTGAGATTGAGTTATCTGTGCTCGGCTGAGATTGAGATATCTCTGCTCGGGTGAGATTGTGATATCTCTGCTCGGCTGAGATTGAGTTATCTGTGCTCGGCTGAGATTGAGATATCTCTGCTCGGGTGAGATTGTGATATCTCTGCTCGGCTGAGATTGAGATATCTCTGCTCGGCTGAGACTGAGATATCTCTGCTCAGCTGAGATTGAGATATCTCTGCTCGGCTGAGATTGAGATATCTCTGCTCGGGTGAGATTGAGATATCTCTGCTCGGCTGAGATTGAGGTATCTCTGCTCGGCTGAGATTGAGATATCTCTGCTCGGCTGAGATTGAGATATCTCTGCTCGGCTGAGATTGAGATATCTCTGCTCGGCTGAGATTGAGGTATCTCTGCTCGGCTGAGATTGTGATATCTCTGCTCGGCTGAGATTGAGACGTTTGCCCAACACCTGACAACTTAACAGGCTCTTAATATAATGCTAAGATTAGGATTTATGTTTTATAGACATGTGATTATACATTAGTCTTGAGATAAATATAATGGCGACACCTGGAGGTATCATCGATGTTGTCCTATGATCTTTCCAGCTAAAGATGTGATTATGGTGATATGTGAGATTAGACGTTTGGAATCAATATCAGGAATAGAGACCCGTCTTTCGACGCATTAGCAATGGTTGACGCAAACCCAAACGCTAAATCTACTCAATTAGAATGTCACAGGCAGAATTGTCATAATTGGTTGTTTTATGTGTGGCCTAATTTCACAATGAAAGGCCAGGTTGAAAACAGATGTAGACAAGATGTTAGTTCATTCCCAAAGTGCTGATTCTCGAACGTGAATCCACCATAAATCATTTGCAAGATCAATCGTATGTTGCAGAGCACAAAAGTGAAGACCAACTGAGTTGCAAGTCAACGAAAACTATTGAATTAGAGCTGCGTCGAGAGGAAGACCTGAGGCGACTTGTCAACATTATCAAGACAAGTGGAAGTCAAGAAGTCACTGTTTTAGAGGAAGATGAATACATAAGAGTCACGGGAGTAACTTGGATTGTCTTAGTGGTCGCGTCAAGACAACATCCATCGTCTAGGTAAGCAGGAGGACAAGCTGGCGTCTATGGTTCTAGGACCAGTGTACACATGTGTACCTGCACCATATCACATGACACCTGCTCCATTATACACTTGACACCTGCCCCACCATACACAGAACACCTGCCCCACCATACACAGAACACCTGCCCCACAATACACAGAACACCTGCCCCACCATACACAGGACACCTGCCCTACCATACACAGAACACCTGCCCCACCATACACAGAACACCTGCCCCACCATACACAGGACACCTGTCCCACCATACACAGAACACCTGCCCCACCATACACAGAACACCTGCCCCACCATACACAGGACACCTGCCCCACCATACACAGAACACCTGCCCCACCATACACAGAACACCTGTCCCACCATACACAGAACACCTGCACCACCATACACAGGACACCTGTCCCACCATACACAGGACACCTGCACCACCATACACAGGACACCTGCACCACCATACACAGAACACCTGCACCACCATACACAGGACACCTGCCCCACCATACACAGAACACCTGCACCACCATACACAGGACACCTGCACCACCATACACAGGACACCTGCACCACCATACACAGAACACCTGCACCACCATACACAGAACACCTGCACCACCATACACAGGACACCTGCCCCACCATACACAGTACACCTGCCCCACCATACACAGAACACCTGCCCCACCATACACAGGACACCTGCCCCACCATACACAGGACACCTGCCCCACCATACACAGGACACCTGCCCCACCATATACAGAACACCTGCCCCACCATACACAGAACACCTGCACCACCATACACAGAACACCTGCCCCACAATACACAGAACACCTGCCCCACCATACACAGTACACCTGCCCCACCATACACATGACACCTGCCCCACCATACACAGTACACCTGCCCCACCATACACATGACACCTTCACCACCATACACAAAACACCTGCCCCACCATACACAGAACACCTGTCCCACCATACACAGAACACCTGCCCCACCATACACAGGACACCTGTCCCACCATACACAGTACACCTGCCCCACCATACACAGGACACCTGCCCCACCATACACAGAACACCTGCACCACCATACACAGAACACCTGCACCACCATACACAGGACACCTGCCCCACCATACACAGAACACCTGCACCACCATACACAGAACACCTGCACCACCATACACAGAACACCTGCACCACCATACACAGAACACCTGCACCACCATACACAGAACACCTGCCCCACCATACACAAGACACCTGCCCCACCATACACAGTACACCTGCCCCACCATACACATGACACCTGCCCCACCATACACAGGACACCTGCCCCACCATACACATGACACCTGCCCCACCATACACAGGACACCTGCCCCACCATACACAGGACACCTGTCCCACCATACACAGAACACCTGCCCCACCATACACAGAACACCTGCCCCATCATACACAGAACACCTGCCCCACCATACACAGGACGCCTGCCCCACCATACACAGAACACCTGCCCCACCATACACAGTACACCTGCCCCACCATACACAGGACACCTGCCCCACCATACACATGACACCTGCCCCACCATACACAGGACACCTGCCCCACCATACACAGGACACCTGTCCCACCATACACAGAACACCTGCCCCACAATACACAGAACACCTGCCCCATCATACACAGAACACCTGCCCCACCATACACAGGACGCCTGCCCCACCATACACAGAACACCTGCCCCACCATACACAGTACACCTGCCCCACCATACACATGACACCTGCCCCACCATACACAGAACACCTGCCGCACCATACACAGTACACCTGCCCCACCATACACAGTACACCTGCCCCACCATACACATGACACCTGCCCCACCATACACAGTACACCTGCCCCACCATTCACATGACACCTGCCCCACCATACACAGTACACCTGCCCCACCATACACATGACACCTTCACCACCATACACATGACACCTGCCCCACCATACACAGGACGCCTGCCCCACCATACACAGGACACCTGCCCCACCATACACATGACACCTGCCCCACCATACACAGAACACCTGCCCCACCATACACATGACACCTTCACCACCATACACAGGACGCCTGCCCCACCATACACAGGACACCTGCCCCACCATACACAGGACACCTGCCCCACCATACACAGGACACCTGCCCCACTATACACAGGACACCTGCCCCACCATACACAGAACACCTGCACCATATACCATGAACTATATAATCATAACTCGTTCAGGCAAAATTATTCCTGTGATAATATATTGTTCATTTCACTTTAAACTACATTTCTTCATCATTTAATTTTGATACATTAGAGCACCATTAATTAGTGTTGATGAATACATGCTGGCGTAGATTAGCGGTCCTCTCGTGCTTCCTGGCCTCGTTAATGGGTAAAATTCCGTAAACTGTGTTGCTCTCTCTCTCTCTCTCTCTCTCTCTCTCTCTCTCTCTCTCTCTCTCTCTCTTCCTAGGAAATCACATATTACAAGCAGGATAAGATAAAAATGAGAAGGGAAATATGGAAAAATATATTGAAGCTGTACAATTGTTGCAATATATCATAGTGAATATTGCAGTAAACATTATGGTACGGGCGTGTGGCCAGTGTGGAACCTGAACCTGGGATGAGTAACTTGACGTGGACACATGCCATGGGATGAGTACGAGGGATGAGTAACTTAACGTGAGCATATAACATGGGATGAGTACGAGGGATGAGCAACTTAACGTGAACACATAACATGGGATGAGTACGAGGGATGAGCAACTTAACGTGAACACATAACATGGGATGAGTACGAGGGATGAGTAACTTAACGTGAACACATAACATGGGATGAGTACGAGGGATGAGCAACTTAACGTGAACACATAACATGGGATGAGTACGAGGGATGAGCAACTTAACGTGAACACATAACATGGGATGAGTACGAGGGATGAGCTACTTAACGTGAACACATAACATGGGATGAGTACGAGGGATGAGTAACTTAACGTGAACACATAACATGGGATGAGTACGAGGGATGAGCAACTTAACGTGAACACATAACATGGGATGAGTACGAGGGATGAGCAACTTAACGTGAACACATAACATGGGATGAGTACGAGGGATGAGTAACTTAACGTGAACACATAACATGGGATGAGTACGAGGGATGAGCAACTTAACGTGAACACATAACATGGGATGAGTACGAGGGATGAGTAACTTGACGTGAACACAACATACATGCAAACTAGGGATTACTGCCAGCTATATATATCATTTCACATAAAAGACTTATAGCATAGTGGTGAATGCTGATGGATTACACCAGGAAGGTCCCAGGTTCGATTCCAGGTCAAGACGCGTCGTATGTGCAAGTTTCCTTCCTCCAAATGTCTCTGTTCACCTAGTAGAACCTAAGACCTGGGAATATGGCAGCGGTTGTGGGTGGCGCCCTAAGAGGGGTTGGCTTAGGGACTCTTTGATAACCCTAAGAGGTTTCCTCTCCGCACCAATAGGAAGCCTCGTTGCCTCGTACAGAAATGAGGTTATATGGGGAATTATTAGAATCTTGTGCGTCTTGGCTCATAATTCTTAATCAACATACAGAGAGGTTGTCTATGATATTCTGGGGAGATTTTGTATAAAATAATTGATAATAAAAAATTTTCCTTTTAAAAATACTTAAACAAATGCCTTAATTTTTTTATTAAAACATTAATGTGTTTTAAAATGTACGTTTTTATATTTCGATTAAGAATAATGGGCTAAAAAGCTATAAATTACTTGATTATTGCATATAAAGCCAGTTCCTATTATAGCTATAATTTATTTAACTCCAGCCCTGTATATGACGCATTTATATATTTTTATGAATAAATTATAATGTCAGTTCGAGGCTGGAGGCCAAACTGCCTAATATTTGTGCAGTACAAAATTTATACCCTGAAAAAATTCACAGTAAATGCTGTTGGGTAGGTGCCCAACATGGGTGGGTCATGATAGATATCAAGGAAAATAATACCATTTGACGCTGAGCCAACTTACCCTCATGCGAAAACCATTGACTTGTTTCGAATGATTCTTATTTGGTATTTTTTCTACCTATCACACTTTGCCTATAATTACATGTAATAGCAGACTGTCTGCTTTCTGGAGGGTTGGGGTGGGATGCCCACCCGGCTTTGCCCGGGTCTCTCTCCTCCCTCCTTCTCCCATCTTTGTTTTCTTCTTTCCCTCACCTCTCTTTCCCTATTCCCCCCCCTCTCTTCTCCTTTACTCTCCTCTCCACTCCCTCCTTCTCCAACCCACATAATTTTTCTCCCCATTTCTATTTATCACCCCAATTCTTCCATTTCTCACCCCTTTCCTTCTCTTTCCCAATCTCCTCTTCACTCTTTCACTTTCCACCTTTCCACTCTTCCGCCTTCTCCTCCCCTCTTCCCTAACACCCTCCCTCCCTCTCTCCTACCCTTTCCCCCGCTTAGAAAATTTAATTCAAATTCTAGAAACCCAAATCTTCAGGTAACCCGATTAGTTCGTGTTTATCCTTTACGAGTCAAGTGTGCGAGCAAGTGGGTACTCTACGGAAATCAATTCCTCGATTTCAGATTAAATGAAAAACTCAGGAGGTTTACTATAGACCTATATTTCTTAAAAGTTGGCACTGAGGCCGACCTCGACTGGCCTATGACACTCCTCTAGTCACCATGTGTCATCCTGGAAAGCTTCATATGGCTAGACTCGATCGTCTTGCCATACTTCGAACAGACAGACAGTTGAAGGTCACTCCTCCCTTTCTAAGAAAAATTAAATATTGCAAGTTCTTCCCAAGTCGACAATTCAGTGCAACTCTCCCCGTTGCCTCGGTATTCACGCAATTTGTGTACATAATTAATGCTACTGAGACCATGCAATATGATAACGTATCACTGGGGTTCGCTTCCTCCGACACAGATGCAGACACAACTGCGTCTAAGTTAATATTCTGCAAAGTCCGCTACCTTAGACACCCCTCCAATCCCCCACTCTAGGCTCTGCTCCTCCATGCATAAATCTGGAAGCTTCACTGTTTTCATGGCATCCTTTATCAAGGAGTTCGTAAAGAAAAGTGTAGAGGCGTTGGGTCATACGTCAGGTAATGGCGCCGCCTCCACGAGGTTGTAAGAAATAGAGTGAGGCTTACCGTGAGTCTGGCGTCTCGTGGTCTTGATCGCTGGGTTGATGGCGAATTTCTTACAGGCGGGAGGGTCCCAGGGGCCCGAGGTCTTACTAATGGAGCAACGAGGCGCCCCCGGGAGCGGCCGTGCACGGTGGC
Source organism: Procambarus clarkii (assembly GCF_040958095.1). Taxonomy (NCBI): domain Eukaryota; kingdom Metazoa; phylum Arthropoda; class Malacostraca; order Decapoda; family Cambaridae; genus Procambarus; species Procambarus clarkii. Next base: position 15,243,996 of record NC_091219.1, read on the forward strand.
TCAGCCAATCTCCTCCGGGTATGACCAGACGAGGGAAAACGCTTCCGCCGACGAGGAATTTCAAAGGGGCTCCCTTCACTCCAACCCGTCATGATGCGTCAGAGGTACGCTAGAGGAAGCAACACCTGTCTGTTACCCAGGCACATGTTAGTGTCTTAATTCTTACACTATTCACTTCTTTACTCACTACACTGTTCACTGTATGTATCAGTAGCGAGCAGTTCTGCGAGAACCACTCTTAGGAAGATAGCTTCTGCCCTGGTAACAGCCCTCATGCTTAACTGCTGTTCCTCACTCGGGCTCACTTCCCCAGTGCAGACCATCACCTTCACACCCTGACCACCACTCGTCCAGTGGGCCTCACTCGCACCGGTCGACCAGTCATCAAAGCCTGCACTGGAGCCGTGTCTATGGGGATTTTTGACGTGGCGTAGGAGAGGCATATGATAGGTTCTTACTACAGATGTGCACAGTTTAGAAAGTTAGTTTACTCGCTATTATGTAAACCCATATTGAGCGGGTGAGAACTTCTTGAGCTACCTCGTCCATTTGTGTATTTATACCTCAATAATTTACCTTATTTACCAATATATATATACCTTTATTTCAATTTTAATTCCAATTTCAAAGTTAAACTAAATTTCCACTATGGAATACAATTTAGTGCCCGTTATTCAGGGCGAACAAACAACGTTAACAATCACATATATTTAAACTAGCAAAGAAATGTCGCTGGCATGCCAAATATATTTTATGAGCTTATGTGAGCTTTCATCACAATACTGATAATGTTTACTAGAATTATTTACTATACTCAGGATTCTACGCGGTATTATTAAGGCTTTGGTTTCTTAATGATCACCTAAAGTATATGTTTCCTGAACTAATGATTTATTTAAATATAAATTTTAATAAAAGCCCACTGTATTTCAGGAATATTGTGCATGCACTTAAAACTATATATTATGTCATTAACTGATGGTTCCTGCACTTAAATCAATGGGATTTAAATATATGCTTCATTGCAGGTATTTGTTTCAATAAATAACGTTTCAGATGAATGTAAAGGTCATTAAAGGCACACAAGTGATACATGTTTCATGCAATTAAAAGTATGATTCATGCATTTAAATGCAAGTTCTCTTAAAAAAAATACGTTTCACTGCCGGTACATACCGTATATCATGAAGTAGGGTTGTACGCGAATATAAATGACATTTCAGACACACTATACATATATATATATTTATTGACCTTTTGCTAAAAAGGCCATCATAGTCATACGATATTTTAAATATTATGTTGCATATGCACCTTAACACTCTACAGTATTGTAGTAAAGTACGGAATGGTGAGAGCTGCCGAGGGCACACCCCACGTTAATCAAACAACCCGTCCTCACACTAGGCTAGTTAAAGCAGCCGCCGTCCTCCCCAGACGCATTCATCAATTTTATCGTACTGTGTATTAAAAATTGGGTTGTTCTCATATATAAAATAATACTACTATACATAAAAATTCCATGTATAGTTGGGCGTAGGTTAGGTTAGGTGTTTAAGTTCTGTTAGGAATTATTTGTATTTCAACCCGTCCTCGACTCAAGTCCATTACATCCAGCGGTCGACCCCACAGACGCATTCATAAATTTTAATATGCTGTTCATTCAAAACGGGAATTTTCTTAAGTATAAATTAATATTATAATATATTGGCATATTGTGTATATATAGGTTAGGTTAGGTTAGATGTTTAGGTTCTGTTGGCGATTATTTGTATTTGTAGTACGTGGGTGAAGCATTTATAGCGTTGTGGTTCGAACAAAATTCGTCAGTGAAGCACTTGTTCCGGAAGTGTTCGAACGTCATCAGTTGTGAGTCGTGTGTAAACCGTTTTTCATTCATAAACAGGGGGCTTAGCGAGTGCATGGGATCACTTTTGGGTCTTTGTTTGGAGGACGGGATGGGTTTGGCGGCTGGATTAGCAAGCTTGGATCTTTGTATGCGAGTGCACACCGACGTTGTCAACAATAAACAGCCCGTCCTTCAAACAAAGACCCAAAAGTGATTCCATGCACCCGCCAAACCCCCCTGTTTATGAATGAAAAACGGTTTACACACGTCTCACAACTGATTTCGTTCGAACAATTCCGGAACAAGTGCTTCACTGACGAATTTTGTTCGAACCACTACGCAGTAAATTAATGCTTCACCCACGTACTACAAATACAAATAATCGCCAACAGAACCTATACACCTAATCTAATCTAACCTAACCTATGCCTATATATGTACAATGTGCTAATATTTTATAATATTAATTTATATTTGAGAAAATTCCTGTTTTGAATGAAATGCATGTTAAAATGTATTAATTCGTCTGTGGGGTCGACCGCTGGATGTAATGGACTTGAGTCGAGGACGGGTTGGAATACAAATAATCGCTAACAGAACCTAAACACCTAACCTAACCTAACCAGCGCCTAAATATGTACAATATGGTAATAAAATAATATTAATCTATACTTGAGAAAATTCCAGTTTTGAATGAACAGCATGTTAAAATTGATGAATGCGTCTTTGCGGTCGACCGCTGGATGGAATGGACTTCGTCTGAGGACGGGTTGACTACACCCACGTAGTTAAAATGCAAATAATTGTCATCAGAACTCTAAACACCTAACCTAACGTACACCTGACAATAAATTGAACTATGATGTCTAATAATATTAATCTATATGTCAACAAACTTATTTTTAGATACACCTTACGTTAAAAACTTAAGAATGCGTCCTAGGGGTACGACAGGTGGTTTAAGGAGCCTTGCCTGAGGACAGGCTGAGTAAAATGACCGCGTCACAGCAAGTAGTTATAAGTAGTTGACTTTGCAACCAAACGGCAATTGCGAGCAAATTATACATATAAAAGAAAAAAAATCAGACGAAATTGTATTAGGTGCGCAAAATACGGTGCTGACCTTACCGGTGAATACACTTTACAAAGTTTGCAGGTAGTAATCCTGTAAACTACCTGTTTGATCCTATCTTGAGATGATTTCGGGGCTTTTAGTGTCCCCGCGGCCCGGTCCTCGACCAGGCCTCCACCCCTAGGAAGCAGCCCGTGACAGCTGACTAACACCCAGGTACCTATTTACTGCTAGGTAACAGGGGCATTCAGGGTGAAAGAAACTTTGCCCATTTGTTTCTGCCTCGTGCGGGAATCGAACCCGCGCCACAGAATTACGAGTCCTGTGCGCTATCCACCAGGCAACGAGGCCCCTACATCCTGCAAACAGTCACAGTCCTCTCAACTAATGCTTCTCATTTTTCACATTACGGTCCCTAACGTACAAATTACCACGCACTCTGAAAAATATCAGCTCACAAAAAGTCCCATTTTTATATCCATCGGAAGGTTATATTAAATGGGGATGCTTGGGTTCGTGTGTTGCTGGTTAGGTTAGTACTTTGTATTTTGTACGTTGTGGCAAGTCAAGAGGACACTTTGTATTAACACATTTAGGTACATCTGTATTTGTGCAGCTGCTCTAGACAATGTGAAAAGGGAGTACAGTGTGTGTCAAAAAGCTTGCTACGTTGGCTAAAGTCCCCATCATACAGGATGGTTAGTCATACAGAAGCATGTGAACAGTAATTTACACTGGCAAACTCTGGGTGCATTATGAGGATATCATCAAGAACACAAGAGTGAATAAGGTGGCAGTGATACTAAAAGTCCCCATCTCGCAGGATGGTTAGTCATACAGAGCCATATGTTTAGTAGCCTGTACTGGCAAATTTTGGGTGCAATACGAGGATATCTTCAAGAACACGAGAGTGAGTAAAGTAATTGCAAAGCTCCAGGTACCTCATGCCAACGGGTCTGAATGGTCTGATAACTGGGCATTCGGTGATGTAGAGTGTAAGATCATGTCCCAGTTCCTGCTCACAGAGTTTGCACCTGGAGTGCTCAAAATTGGGAGACCCGTCACCTGTAGCCACCTGCCACAGGTAACGGTAACCCAACCTGATCCTGGCAACCACCAGGATCATCCCAACATAAAAGTATTTGTGTGTACGTCTGATACCATACTACTTGTGAAGGAGGAAATGTATATGTTTACCTCTCAGAATGTTTGGTAATATGTTTATTGTTTGTGATGTGTGTCTATGTATATATTAACACGTTGTACTGAATGGGGTGAGAATAGCTTGAGCTACCTCATCCCTTTGTGTGTATTTTACCTCAATAAACTTATTTCAATTTCAATTTCAATTTCTGGCAACCACTGTGTCGCACAGTCTGGTGGACGTTTTGTGCTACCCATAGATATAGGTTTCAGATCTGAAGAGATCATAACTTTTTATACTGGTGTTTTCAGGTCGTTGGGAGTCAGTAAAATCTCTCCTATCAGGCCTGAGAGTTCGGAACATTATAGTTTTGACAGTAGAGATGGGGATACCTAGGTCTAATTCATCTTCATCTTTGTTACACGCTAATTTGGCTGCAATGTCTGTCTCATTATGATGGGTTGTATTTATGTGTTATGGTATTCATACCAAGGAGATTCGAAACCCTTTACTCTGTGCAACGATTACGTTATTTATAATTGGTAGTATGAGATTTTTGCTGTCGATCTTCCAGGAGAAGTTTTCGATTGCTTGAAGAGCCGACTTTGAGTCACAAAATATTATTCCTCCTCCTGTGTTTTATTATGTTCTGCTAAATAGAAGTAGTGCCGTTAGTTCTGCTTGTGTGCAACCCGTTGTTTCACCTAACACTGTCAGTCTATGTACAAATATTATTTCTATAAAACATACGTTCTGCTGCTTGTCCGTCCAGTAGAACATTGGACTGAGCCGTCAATTACTGGCATAGCTAAGCCATTTATGCTTTTAGTAGTAGTAGTCATAATTAATTATTAGTAGATTAGACCACCATATGTGGTACACTGTATACTGAAATAACATATTAAAAGGTAAACAATTGGTAGTTTAAGATGGAGCCATAACAAAGTGGTTTAGGCTACCAATTGTCCCTCCCAGTGCTCGTGAGATCTTAAATTTTCGATGGAGGAGGCAATTGTTTCAAGTGTGACAGCTTTGAGAAGAGCAAGATTCTCATTACCTTTCTTGAGGACGGGTGTGTACTTTATCTGCACCCTACTTGAATGGTGGGGTACAGATAAAGAGGAATATCGGAGACAGGTAGATTGCACTTAAAAGAAATGTTGAGTTTGATGAGATTGTAGGCATTTTTGCTCAGCCACTTATCATAAAAGGAGTGAGTGTGTATGTTGACACCAGTCAATAGGGTGTTAACAGCACTGAATAATTTGTCTTTGAACAATGCAAGAGATGAAGGGTCTCTCATGACTTTAAGGCAAAAGGTCATGGTAACTTGCATGATTCTCTCTAGTGTGGTTGGAAGCTTCAGTTCTTCCATTATGTTGAAGATTCTTGTGCATCTTGGGGCACCAAGAATTATTCACATGGCTTCATTCTGAGGACAAGCTTCACTGAGGACCAAACGTCTGGTGCGAACGGGTTCCAGACCTTGACAATGGTTCCTAATATCAAATTAAGACTGTATTCAGAAGTCTTATTCAGCTCTGTGAACCACTTGCAGCCAGCGGGGTCGATTTAAAACGCAGGTGCCACGCATGCACGCACTTAGCACACATGCAGGTACCATCAGCATGCACGCATTGAACACGCATGCAGTTACCACCTGCATGCGTGCTAAATATTACTTTCGGTGTCATAAGGTGTTTGGTTGATATAAAATGCAGTTAATAACATATGATTATATAAGATTTCACTGAACAGATCTGGTCTCGTGTATGTGCTTATACGTATGTACTGAAAGCGTGTGTGTATATACGTACTGATATATACGTATGTACTCGTGGTGAAATAGGTTAGGAGCAGCTCAACTAGGATTATAATAAAGTGTAAGACCTTGCTGCATGTGCCGGCACTCTCGTAGAGCAAGCGATGAGGGAGGGACAGAGAGCGTGCGGTGCGGTCACTGAACAGTCCCGGGGCAGTGATTATGGCTCAGCCGTGGAGAAGCAGTGATAAGGGTTATCTCTCTCTCTCTCTCTCTCTCTCTCTCTCTCTCTCTCTCTGTAAACACTTCAATCTCAGGAGTTTGTCGTCATCCCCCCCCCCCTCTCCTCTTCCCAGTCTCTCAACCCCTCCCCCCCCTCCTCCTCCTCCTCCCCCTTACTTTGTCCATAGCCCCTCTCCACCCCCTTCCCAGCACCCCCCCCCCTCTGGCACGATATTTTTATTCATTAAATGTCTGTTTGTCCTCCACGGGAGCCGTTGTGGGGTTCATGTTTACTCTGGGGCCTTGAATAGAGGACGGCTCATCTATGATGGTGATACTCATGACGATTCTCATGATGATACTAATGATGATCTGATTCTTTAGTCTACGTTTCATCACTTAGTATACGCCTTATCAAAGGCTCAGTCCTTATGTCATCTAATTCACTCAGATCTAGTGTCGTCACTCGCCTGGCATCATCAACACGCTCTTCAGCCTGGACAAACATCCACTCAGCCTCACCATCTACCGAATTTGGGGCGATGAACTCCTTTCCATAATGTTGTTATATATATTGTTCGCTTACCAGTACCACACATGCTTCTCGAGGTGTGGCAAGCCAAGGTAAGAACAGAGAGAGAGAGAGAGAGAGAGAGAGAGAGAGAGAGAGAGAGAGAGAGAGAGAGAGAGAGAGAGAGAGAGAGAGAGAGAGAGAGAGAGAGGGGGGGGGGGGGAGAGAGAGACAGGGTAGGGAAGCGACTGGTGCAATGCAATAATCTCTCTCTTGATTAGGGTGAATAGAAGAGAAGGGGATGCAGATGGTCCTCTGTACGATGATCGGGCACTCCAACTTTTGTGTTTGTATGTGATACACTCACACACACACACACTCACACACACACACACACACACACACACACACACACACACACACACACACACACACACACACACACACACACACACACACACACACACACACACACACACTGGAGTCAGAGAAGGAAAAAGACTTGGGGGTTGATATCACGCCAGACCTGTCTCCTGCAGCACATATCAAGCGGATAACATCAGCGGCATATGCCAGGCTGGCCAACATACGAACGGCATTCAGAAACTTGTGTAAAGAATCATTCAGAACTTTGTATACCACAAATGTCAGGAAAATCCTGGAGTATGCAGCCCCAGCATGGAGTCCATATCTAGTCAAGGATAAGACTAAACTGGAAAAGGTTCAAAGGTTTGCCACCAGACTAGTACCCGAGGTGAGAGGTATGAGCTACGAGGAGAGACTACGGGAATTAAACCTCACTTCGCTGGAAGACAGAAGAGTTAGGGGGGACATGATCACCACATTCAAGATTCTGAAGGGAATTGATAGGGTAGATAAAGACAGTCTATTTAACACAAGGGGAACACGCACAAGGGGACACAGGTGGAAACTGAGTGCCCAAATGAGCCACAGAGATCTTAGAAAGAACTTTTTTAGTGTCAGAGTGGTTGACAAATGAAATGCATTAGGCAGTGATGTGGTGGAGGCTGACTCCATACACAGTTTCAAGTGTAGATATGATAGAGCCCAATAGGCTCAGGAATCTGTACACCTGTTGATTGACGGTTGAGAGGCGGGACCAAAGAGCCAGAGCTCAACCCCCCCCAAACACAACTAGGTGAGTACAAAAAGGTGAGTACACACACACAAACACACACACACACACACACACACACACACACACACACACACACACACACACACACACACACACACACACACACACACACACACACACACACAAATGCACTCACGCACTCTAGGAGGCGAGATCTTGTGACTTGAACTCTCTCAAGGCTCCGCGTTCTTCTAACACCTGTGACAGCCGCACCTGTACTTCCATCGACGCGCTGAATTCCAAAGAGAAATAAAATAAGAGTCTATAAAGACAGACAGACAGACAGACAGACAGACAGACAGACAGCAAAAGTGAACTGTGAGACACGTCATGACTGCATAACGGTAATATCTGCTTTACCAGATATAAAAAAAAAAACAGACGAGATCTCTGGCAGCATCGGACGAGACCTTTAGCAGCAATGGACGAGACCTCTGGCAACAACGGACGAGACCTCTGGCAACAACGGACGAGACCTCTGGCAACAACGGACGAGACCTCTGGCAGCAACGGACGAGACCTCTGGCCACAACGGACCAGACCTCTGGCAGCAACGGACGAGACCTCTGGCAACAACGGACCAGACCTCTGGCAACAACGGACGAGACCTCTGGCAGCGACGGACGAGACCTCTGGCAGCAACGGACGAGACCTCTGGCAGCAACGGACGAGACCTCTGGCCACAACGGACCAGACCTCTGGCAGCAACGGACCAGACCTCTGGCCACAACGGACCAGACCTCTGGCAGCAACGGACGAGACCTCTGGCAACAACGGACGAGACCTCTGGCAGCAACGGACGAGACCTCTGGCCACAACGGACCAGACCTCTGGCAGCAACGGACGAGACCTCTGGCAGCAACGGACGAGACCTCTGGCAACAACGGACGAGACCTCTGGCAGCAACGGACGAGACCTCTGGCAGCAACGGACGAGACCTCTGGCAGCAACGGACGAGACCTCTGGCAGCATCGGACGAGACCTCTGGCAACAACGGACGAGACCTCTGGCAACAACGGACCAGACCTCTGGCAGCAACGGACCAGACCTCTGGCAACAACGGACGAGACCTCTGGCAGCAACGGACGAGACCTCTGGCAGCAACGGACGAGACCTCTGGCAACAACGGACGAGACCTCTGGCAGCAACGGACGAGACCTCTGGCAGCAACGGACGAGACCTCTGGCAGCAACGGACCAGACCTCTAGAAATATATATTGTTCAAAATATCCACGAAGAACTAACCATAAAGAGTCTGGAAGCAAGTCATCCTCTCAACTAATGCGTCTGATAATTGCTATTGATAAGTGCGTAAAAAATAAGTGTGTAAAAAATTGATAAGTGCGTCTCCTCAACGCACAAAGACAGTTGTGTTTGTTTCTTCTAAGCGAAGTTCGTGGCCACGCTGAGGAGGCGTTAGTACACCTGCGTTGTTCTCTCTCTGGTGTGGCGTCTCCGTCAATTCCTCCACCTGTTAATATCTTCTGTGCGGATGGAAAATGTCTTCTGTCAAATATCCACGTTTTCTGTGCATTGAAGACCAATATCCACGTTTTCTGTGCATTGAAGACCAATATCCACGTTTTCTGTGCATTGAAGACCAATATCCACGTTTTCTGTGCATTAAAGACAACTATCCACGTTTTCTGTGCATTGAAGACCAATATCCACGTTTTCTGTGCATTGAAGACAAATATCCACGTTTTCTGTGCATTGAAGACAACTATCCACGTTTTCTGCGCATTGAAGACCAATATCTACGTTTTCTGTGCATTGAAGACCAATATCCACGCTTTCTGTGCATTGAAGACAACTATCCACGTTTTCTGTGCATTGAAGACCAATATCCACGTTTTCTGTGCATTGAAGACCAATATCCACGTTTTCTGTGCATTGAAGACAACTATCCACGTTTTCTGTGCATTGAAGACAACTATCCACGTTTTCTGTACATCGGTAGGTTAGGTGTGATGGGTTTACGTGGGGTTCGTACGTTTCTAATTAGGCTAAGGCATTATATTTTGTACGTTGTGGCGCATCAAGAGAACTGGGGCCAGATTCATGAAAGTACTTACGAACCTGTACATCTTTTCTCAATCTTTGGCGGCTTTGTTTACAATTATTAAACAGTTAATGAGCTCCAAAGCATCAGGAGGCTGTTTATAACAATAACAACAGTTGATTGGCAAGTTTTCATGCTTTTAAACTGTTTAATAAATGTAACCAAAGCCGTCAAAGATTGAGAAAAGATGTACACGTTCGTAAGTTCTTGCGTAACTGCTTCGTGAATCTGGCCCCTGGCTGTTGGGAGAATTACACCATTGAGAGTGTAGCTGTATAAGTAACCCTTAATCTGACTGTCGACGCAGAATTAATTTTGGGATTGAAAGTGTGAGTGTGACTGGGTGCTTGTGAGTGTGCTTGAGTGTGTCTGGGTGCTTGTGAGTGTGTTTGAGTGTCTGGGTGCTTGTGAGTGTGAGGAAGGGAGGGGAAGGTAGTGTTTGAGTGTGCTTGTGTTCTTAAGAATGTGATGCTGTTGCCTATTAATACTTACCTATCAGTGACTGCAGGGAAGTGAGGTCTGGCGCTGTGTACCCCCTTGGGTAGGTCAGTCACATCAATTTGAAACACTGGAGAACCAAGGGACAAGCCTTACCTGGTTGATACCTGGTTGATACCTGGTTGATGGGGTTCTGGGAGTTCTTCTACTCCCCAAGCCCGGCCCGAGGCCAGGCTTGACTTGTGAGAGTTTGGTCCACCAGGCTGTTGCTTGGAGCGGCCCGCAGGCCCACATATACCTGGTTGATGGGGTTCTGGGAGTTCTTCTACTCCCCAAGGCCGGCCCGAGGCCAGGCTTGACTTGTGAGAGCTTGGTCCACCAGGCTGTTGCTTGGAGCGGCCCGCAGGCCCACATACCCACCACAGCCCGGACGAAGCCTTGCTGGAGCTCACAAGATATATTCCTCCTGCTCGAAGCCTCTTCTCTAACTGTGTTTGTTTTCTCTCCCTCAGGTAGTTCCTTACCCAGGTCAGTATTTTCTTATATTACCAGGAGAAATTATTAGGAATTATCAGGAGAAAGCGCCAAGCTAATACGACTACATTGCACTTGGAAGGGATCAGGATAAGGGTTTGGGACGGGACCTTAAATGGTGATAAACAATATCAAATACTTTTTAATAATCTAGGAAAATGCAGTTAACGCCGCCTTCCTCCTCCTGTTTAATTTTAGGAACGTTTTCATAGAACTCGATCAAGTTTGTCAGGTACGACTTTCCCTTTCTAAATCCATGCTGATGGATTTAAAAATCCATCAATCCCCTTCTAATCCATGCGTTTACAAAGTTTATCTCCAAGTGTTCAGAGTGCTTGAGAGTGTGTCAGAGATTGTCGAATCCTTCTCATCAAACGGCTGCGTTGATGTTAGCTTAATAAATACCTGACTATGTAATTGCCAGTATCACAAACCGATTCTCTCGTTAATACTGCACATTACTGCTTCCGGGTTAACATTACTTCCTCACAGTTCGTACATTGCTATTTACATTCTAATGGGACGATAATGTTGCTTTCGATATTATTGTGTTTATTATTATTTTATTAATATTATAAATAATATACTAGTTGTACCCGGCCACGTTTTGCTGCGGCTCTGTACGTTGCGGAGCCACAGCAACCCTCACCTGTCCTCCTATCCTCCCCACCACTCCCCTCCCTCCACCCCCATCCCATAGTCCTCGCAACCATTCTCCACTCCCTCGTCCCCTCGTCCTCCCCACCACTCCCATCTCCTCATCCTCCCCCTCCATTTCCCCCCCCTCCCCCGCCCCTCGTCCTCCCCACCATTCCCCACTCCTTCGTCTCATGCATTCCCAAATGATCTGATGTTCCCATCAGAAAAATGGGAACATCAAATGATCTGATGTTCCAATCACCGTAAAGTAAGGAGAACAGTTAAAAAAAGAAATTAAAAAAAAAAAAAAAAAAAAAAAAAAAATATTCTCACGAGATGAGTGGTGTGGTAAACAACACAGCTGAATTGTAATGCAGTGTCACATAAAATAACTAAATCAAAATTAAAATAAATCGAAATCTATGAAAATTCAATTTATCAATGCAATCGGAAACACTGAAATGGAATCATAACCTTTTTAGTATAGCATATGTTGCTTTTACGTGCAACAGGTGGCGCTGTTTAAAAAAAAAGGCATGTTTTTACCTGTCACAGGTGTGGCATCTATATAGTGAGTATATAAAAACACGCGCATATGCGAAAGGAACGTTGTGTCAAAATTTCAGAGCAATCGGTGAAGAACTTTCGGAGATTAACGATTTTGAAGATACGAACATTTAAATTTTTATTTATATATGATTACTACTTATATTAATATACTTATCCAGAGACACAGAATTACACAATCACTTTTGGACACCTGGCGTTGTGGGTAATGGATCCAGTACAGTCTTTGATCGTGTTCTCTTAAGGCACTCCCACTGGTCGGGGGAGAAAGCAGTCCCACATTTAAGAAAAACAGCTTCCTGCGTCTTTAACTAAGTTACTTTCCCTTCTCTTGATAGTCTCCGAAAACTCTTCCACGGTCAGAGCTTGTCGGTGTCTCACCTTTTCTGTTTAAAAACAGCTGGAAAATGTCAGGTCACATTACCAGCGTCTCATCTCTTCTTGCTGGAGTCAAGAGACACACGCCATCGACAAGCGGGGGAGAGAGAAAGGCATAAGCGTGTTCTTGCTGTGACCTCGCCCCTAGACTCGGTACGAGTCTAGCATTTTGCATACCAAGGAGAGGCTGATGAAGACATGCCTCTTCCTGACAATCTTTGCAGAATGAGAGGTTGTCCTGAGTGCTTGTGTGCGGGGCGCAACCCGTTCTCGCAAATTTAATAAGTCAATATTGACTTATTAGTTGCGTGCATAGGTGACATACTAAACATAATAGTTTCCCTTGAAAAGCTTCATAGAAAACACCGACCTTACCTAACCTACTTAGTATGTTAAAATAAGCATCTTATAGCTTCGTAATTACAATTGTTACTTAACCTATTATAGGTATAGGTTAGGTAATAATTGCAATTACGAAGCAATAAGATGCTTATCTTAACATACTAAGTAGGTTAGGTAAGGTCGGTGTTTTCTATGAAGCTTTTCAAGGGAAACTATTATGTTAAGTATGTCACCTATGCACATATTTAATAAGTCAATATTGACTTATTAAATTTGCGAGAACGGGTTGCGCCCCGCACACAAGCACTCAGGACAACCTCTCATTCTGCAAAGATTGTCAGGAAGAGGCATGTCTTCATCAGCCTCTCCTTGGTATGCAAAATGCTAGACTCGTACCGAGTCTGCTTCCTACTCTGCTCGCTGGGGTGGCAGGAAACTTATTCTCCAGACGCCTATCTTAGTCAGTTGTGTGAAGTTTCCCTCAGAACGTTTCATTCCCCCCCCCCCCCTCGGCTGGTTGATACCTGGTTGATACCTGGTTGATGGGGTTCTGGGAGTTCTTCTACTCCCCAAGCCCGGCCCGAGGCCAGGCTTGACTTGTGAGAGTTTGGTCCACCAGGCTGTTGCTTGGAGCGGCCCGCAGGCCCACATACCCACCACAGCCCGGTTGGTCCGGCACTCCTTGGAGGAATAAATCTAGTTGTCTGTCTTATGAATTTATTTTATACTGTCTTATGAATTTATTTTATACTGAATAGTGAAGTCCACCGAAAAAAAGATGATAAAAGAACAAGAAAGGCGGAACTTACTGACAATAGCCACGTCATGAGCCGGACTCTGTGGGGGAAAATCATCTGACATAAAGGAATTCTGCCTCCGAAAACCCCCTTAATTCTTTACAAAATGGTCTCGTGATCACTTTACTCTCTGGCAATTCTCTCCCTCAATGACTTCCATTACTAAGGGTTTGCTAGTGGCGGTCTCGTATTTTAGTTTCATATCCAGAATAACTTTTTATTAGTCAAACATATAACCTATTCACAGACTCAAAGATGCAAATATTCTAAGTGTTTCCACTAGTCGAGCCGGAGGGAGCCGGTCGGCCGAGCGGACAGCACGCTGGATTTGTGATCCTGTGGTCCTTGGTTCGATCCCAGGCGCCGGCGAGAAACAATGGGCAGAGTTTCTTTCACCCTATGCCCCTGTTACCTAGCAGTAAAATAGGTACCTGGGTGTTAGTCAGCTGTCACGGGCTGCTTCCTGGGGGTGGAGGCCTGGTCGAGGACCGGGCCGCGGGGACACTAAAAGCCCCGAAATTATCTCAAGATAACCTCAAGAAGATAGTCTCTGTCAATACTCAAATAGGATGAATTGTTAAAGTTGACAGCTTTACGAAGAAAGTGATTCATATTTTTGAAGTCAAAGTAAAGGACTCCACAAAAATAGGTAGAAAGAAAGAATTATCAGAGGACAGTGCCAAGCCATTACGACTATATAGCACTGGGAAGAGGTCAGGATAAGCATTTGGGATGGGACGGGGGGAAGGAATGGTGCTCAACCACTTGGACGGTCGGGGAACTGAACCCTGACCTGCATGAAGCGAGACCGTCGCTCTACCGTCCAGCCCAAGTGGCTGGGCGTAAAAAAATTGAGCATTTTTATGAAAAATAAAAGTAAACAATGTGCAAGATATTGCAGGAGGGAAAACCTTCACTTGTGAGCTTCTTGAGGACGATGCTTGGAGGCAGGTGAGGTGTTAATGAGGAGCTTGGAGGCAGGTGAGGTAATAATGAGGGACTTGGAGACAGGTGAGGTAATAATGAGGAACTTGGAGGCAGGTGAGGTAATAATGAGGAGCTTGGAGGCAGGTGAGGTAATAATGAGGAGCTTGGAGGCAGGTGAGGTAATAATGAGGGACTTGGAGACAGGTGAGGTAATAATGAGGAACTTGGAGGCAGGTGAGGTAATAATGAGGAGCTTGGAGGCAGGTGAGGTAATAATGAGGAGCTTGGAGGCAGGTGAGGTAATAATGAGGAGCTTGGAGGCAGGTGAGGTAATAATGAGGAGCTTGGAGGCACGTGATGTATTAATGAGGAGCTTGGAGGTACGTGAGGTGTTAATGAGGAGCTTGGAGACAGGTGAGGTGTTAATGAGGAGCTTGGAGGCAGGTGAGGTAATAATGAGGAGCTTGGAGACAGGTGAGGTAATAATGAGGGACTTGGAGGCAGGTGAGGTATTAATGAGGGACTTGGAGGCAGGTGAGGTAATAATGAGGAGCTTGGAGACAGGTGAGGTAATAATGAGGAGCTTGGAGGCAGGTGAGGTAATAATGAGGAGCTTGGAGGCACGTGATGTATTAATGAGGAGCTTGGAGGCACGTGAGGTATTAATGAGGAGCTTGGAGGCACGTGAGGTATTAATGAGGAGCTTGGAGGCACGTGAGGTAATAATGAGGAGCTTGGAGGCAGGTGAGGTACTAATGAGGAACTTAGACATAAGTACTAGATGTAGGAACGCCTCCCAACCACATCATACTGACACAGAGCCTGAAACCTTCCAACGAAACATCAGCGTCCTCTGTGCGACTCAACGAATCCCACAGAGGACACAATGCGACCCAAACGTGGAAAAACTAGGGCTACCCCCCTAAACGGTCATGGTTTTGGAGAAAAGCGACATTCAGAAGATCCTCCAGGATGGGGCCGGCATCACATTCAATGACATTAGTCAGGAAGGTGAAGATATCGCGCTCTTCTTCATATGTGCGGAGAATCTAGAAAAACTCCTGGGCTACGAGCTCCATCAGTGCTTCAAGTGCTACGAGCTCTCCCTCCCCACTAACACGTGTCACCACGCCATCCAGAAGTGCAGCCTCTGCGCCCGTGACCATTACACCATCTGTAAATCAACAACCCATCGCTGCTTGCTCGCCAACTGCGATCATCCTGCAATTTCGCCCCGCTGCCCCCCGCAGACTGGAAAAAATTAAAGGCCCAGGTTGAAGCCAAGAAAGCCAACTCTCCTAACCCCGCCACCAGAGCCCCAGGTGCTATACCCATCACCTCGGCTCTCATCAACGAACCAGAAAACTTCCCAGTCTTACCAAACAGTGGTTCCTCCCACCAGTCGACCAAGCCTTCACAATGGGGACCCAAGACACAACCAGCACCCTCGCCGCCGCTTGCATCATTATCCCTGGTCCTATACATGACTAGCGGAGAGGCTTGCCGGACCAGAGAACCACCGATTCGTCAGGGAACTGAATGTGCTGTACCCAGCCAATGGCCTGGACCCCATCACAGCCCCTGACACAAGTCTCACTACCTCTCCTACCACACAGGGGACTTCCACAAGGTCGACCACTAGGTTGATCTCAACTCAGACTTCAGCTCCACTAAAGACCCAGGCTGCACAAACAGCAGCATCCCCCAGTCCAGCCCCAAAAGCTACCACCATCACCGTCTCAGCAGAGGTGCTCGCAGACGGGCTCTCTAGCACCGACCACCAACAACACCACCAACGTGACCAAACCAGCTTATACCACAACTGATCGACTCCAGAGCCAACTTCAGGCTGTAAGACCACAACCACCAACAACGGACTACGCCACGGACTCCTCAGACGAGAAAATCTCAGTAAGAGCTCCATCGCCGCGACACTTGCCCTACTCCGTACAAGATCTCCTCATGGAGGCAACATCACCCAACTCCAACGACAACACAACCATGTCAACTCGCAGCAAGACTCAGACTAAGAAAAAACGGAAGCCCTAGAGGCCTTAATAACTCACCAGCTCTTTAATTGGTATAGCTTGGCCTTCGAGACCGCCCTCCTCCCCCCCCCATAAAAAATCCATCCATCCACAGATCTCCAGTATCAGCTATTGGTACTGGTAATGGCTCCAAAGAGCTTCCACTTACGGGCTATTCGTGCACGTGCCACCTTTTGGGTGGCCTAATCTTTATCAATCAATCTATCAATCCCAAGCACATAGACACTGGCGATTCCGCCATGCAAGAATTAGCTACGTCGCGGCACTTAATTAATTAGATATTTCAGGTATAGACTTCTCCCTCTATGTGGTTATAAGACTTTTTTTTTTTTTTTGAGATATATACAAGAGTTGTTACATTCTTGTACAGCCACTAGTACGCGTAGCGTTTCGGGCAAGTCCTTAATCCTATGGTCCCTGGAATACGATCCCCTGCCGCGAAGAATCGTTTTTTCATCCAAGTACACATTTTACTGTTGAGTTAAACAGAGGCTACAGTTAAGGAATTGCGCCCAGTAAATCCTCCCCGGCCAGGATACGAACCCATGACATAGCGCTCGCGGAACGCCAGGCGAGTGTCTTACCACTACACCACGGAGACTGCTTCATTATATATGTTACCTAAGGCGTCTCGTTACTCTTTTGGGCCTATTCATATGATCATAAGACCACTCTTTTAGCGTATATAAAGCGTAATAAAAAGCCTTTGGCATACTTTTTATGTATTTTTGAAGCTCTAATGACATATTCCTGACACAAGGCACTAGAGGGGATTGTTAGGTCCCCACTTTTTCATTTTTTTCTCTACTAGACATTTTTGAAAGATTACAAGTTACAAATTGGTGAATACAATGGTAGGTTATTAGTTGTGAATCTCTTGGAGCTCCTCAGCATCCCGATAGGAACCGTGGACACAGCAGGCGTTTCCCGTCTGTATCACTACACTGAGGCACTGAAACTGAACCCTGGCTGCTTTTGGGTCTCCAGTTGTGTCGATGAGCATATGGCCCAAGTCCTTGAGAAAGATCAGGGAACCATTGACTCAGGGGCCAAGTGTCTCAGGATATCCTTGACCAAGGAGCCAAGCGTCTCAGGGTATTCTTGCCCCAGGGGCCAAGTGTCTCAGATGCCGTGGGAATAAACATATATAGACGTTCCAGTTCGTTGTACGTGATTGTTTTGACTGCCTCCCTGTGGTCGGTTGCACCACGTACCTGACCCAACACCACTGGGATACGTAAGTGTCAGCCAGGGAGGATACACACACATGTATCCACCTCAGAAAGTTTCATGGAGAAACTTGAGAGTTTGGCATACAAAAAAAACCTTGATATCCCGGACTTTTAGACCCCATGACGCCTCTTGCTGATCCATTGGTTACTGAAAAACACGCAACTTTATTAAGCAAATGATTTGCAACTTGTCAACAAATATCCAAATTAATTTAACATTTTGGTGGCGAAAAATTGGCACATGTTTGTGGCGGGATATTTCACAAATTAAACGAATAATACCAACACTGAACATGCACTCACTATAATTACTGCCAATATTAACTCTGTGTGTTTTAAACACTGCTCTATGATGGTGAGTGTGGTTGATGGTGAGGGCACCATGATGGTGAGTGTGGTTGATGGTGAGGGCACTATGGTGGTGAGTGTGGTTGATGGTGACGGCACCATGATGGTGAGTGTGGTTGATGGTGAGGGCACCATGATGGTGTGTGTGGTTGATGGTGAGGGCACCATGATGGTGAGTATGGTTGATGGTGAGGGCACCATGGTGGTGGGTGTGGTTGATGGTGACGGCACCATGATGGTGAGTGTGGTTGATGGTGACGGCACCATGGTTGTGGGTGTGGTTGACGAGGATTGCACTATAATCAAGTCCATTCCATCCAGCGGTCGACCCCACAGACTCATTCATAAATATTTACATGCTGTCCATTGAAAACAGGAATTTTCCCATATATAAATTAATACTTTAATATTTTAGCTTATTGTACATATATAGGCATAGGTTAGGTTATGTTAGGTGTTTAGCGATTATTGTATTTGTAGTACGTGGGTGAAGCATTTATAGCGTTGTGGTTCGAACAAAATTCGTCAGTGAAGCACTTGTTCCGGAAGTGTTCGAACGAAATCAGTTGTGAGACGTGTGTAAACCGTTTTTCATTCATAAACAGGGGGTTTGGCGGGTGCATGGAATCACTTTTGGGTCTTTGTTTGAAGGACGGGCTGTCTGTTAGCGATTATTTGTATTTGAACCACGTGTGTGAAGCATTTACAGAGTTGCGATTCGAACAGAGGTCGTCTGCGAAGCACTGTTCGGGAAATGTTCGAACACCATCTGTTGTGAATCATTTGTTAACAGTTTTTCATTCGTATTCAGGGTTTTGGCGGCTGGATTAGCGAGCATTTGACCTTTGTTGATGAAGCAGCTCGTGCTCTTACGAATTACGTCGCTTTTCGCCCGTTTGCGTTATGGCCAAAACCGCCGTTTTGGAATTGAAAAAAATTTGAAATTTTCCAAATGAAATGGACCCAAAGCAGCAAGTTTTGGGTCCTCTGGTAGGTTAGTGGAGCAACAGGTTCTCCTAAGGTTTCCAAACGTCGTGATAACAGTTAATTTAAAGTGTCCTCACCTGACCTAACAGACTAAGCCAGAGGACCCAGTACAGAAAACGGGACAGCGCGTCACTTTCGCGAGCCGCTTACATTTTCTAGTACAGTGATTTTTAGCCTTAGTGCGCATACGAGCGAGAAGCGACGTAATTAGAAAGAGGACGGATAATGACGGTCAATGATAAGGACGGTCAATGATATGGACGGCCAGTGATAAGGACGGGGTGTCATGAAGACGAACACATAGAGAACACGATAGATGAGGACTCGGAGTTGTTCAACTCAGGTCTCATATACATCATTCAAATCGATTCCAAGAGGTCGAAATCGTGTCGCTGACAATTGAAAGTCAGAACTGTGAAATTTATGTGAGAGGATGAGTTATTTCTTTATAGTGATATCTAATGGGGAAGAGCCCAACATGGCCGAAGGACAAACTTGTGCGGTAAGATACCTCAATGTGTTCACAGATATATGGTATTTAAGGTTTCCTGAGGTATTCCCCACGTAGCGAACATGACACTTCGACTATTTAAAAAGGTAAACGTCACCAGATCTGAAGTCAGAGGGGTAAATGATTTCCGTGTTTTAAATAGTTTCCAATAATATGATTTGTGGTAACCATACTTTAAACAAAAAATATCGAATTTTCTTGCCAATGTGAGAGCTGACATTACCTAAATTAGGAAATTTGACATGAGGTATATCGTTAGAGACTTTTTATATATCGTTAGAGATCTAACTATCGTTAGATAGTTAGGGAATTCAACCAACAGCTAACAATTTACAATTATTTACTCCAACAAATCACACGAGATGTCAGCAGAAGCGAGGCATTCGCAGCTGTGTTCAGGTCACATGGGAATATTACCGAACGAGGTCGTAAAACATTCCAATATTGCAATAAAACTCATAAATTGTGTGTCCCTGCTGTGAGGCAGCAACATGGGTGGCAGGGAGAATGGAGATTTATATATAATATTTTTTTGTCCATTGACGACGATATTACGTGATTACTGCTGGTAAGGGAGCAAGGGAGCCGGTCGGCCGAGCGGACAGCACGCTGGACTTGTGATCCTGTGGTCCCGGGTTCGATCCAGGGCACCGGCGAGAAACAATGGGCAGAGTTTCTTTCACCCTATGCCCTTGTTACCTAGCAGTAAAATAGGTACCTGGGTGTTAGTCAGCTGCCACGGGCTACTTCCTGGGGGTGGAGGCCTGGTCGAGGACCGGGCCGCGGGGACACTAAAAAGCCCCAAAATCATTTCATGATAACCTCAAGATAACCTGGTGACGATGCATGTGACGTGATTACTGGTAGGGACGATACATGTAACCTAATGCCACTGACGACGACATATGAAACATTACCAGTCATGACCCTGGTAAGGAAATCACTGTCCTCAAAAAGACGGACAGTGATTTGGGATTTGGGACAGTGACAGTGATTATTTTGATTTAGGACAAAATAATGAAGATGTGTTTAACCACACACCCGTCCCTGCCCAGATTACCCCGCCTCTCACCCCTCAACAACCCCAAAATAGGTGAAAATGACAGCTTAATAAAATAGGTATTAGAAAATATCCTTAACATGTCTTCCGGTGACAGACGGAAAACAAAAAAGCTTCGTTCTGGACAGACTTGTCGTCTGATCTCCCTAACTCTCCCTGATTACTTGGTGAAAGGAAATGCCACTTTTTCACACAATATTTCTAAGTCGGTTTCTGGCCCAGCTGGTTAGCGTACTGGGTATGCTGAGGTATTTGGTGCACCAGGGGAGCCGGTCGGCCGAGCGGACAGCACGCTGGATTTGAGATCCTGTGGTCCGGGGTTCGATCCCAGGTGCCGGCGAGAAACAATGGGCAGAGTTTCTTTCACCCTATGCCCCTGTTACCTAGCAGTAAAATAAGTACCTGGGTGTTAGTCAGCTGTCACGGGCTGCTTCCTGGGGGTGGAGGCCTGGTCGAGGACCGGGCCGCGGGGACACTAAAGCCCCGAAATCATCTCAAGAAGATATCTCTCAAGATAACCATGCTTACTTAGGTTAGAAGCCTTCAAGAGGAAGAGTTCTTTGGTTACATATAACTTGTACTTCCTAGTGCATCACTTCCATCACTTCTGAACACCACTTCCTAGTTCATTCCATTTACTAACTACTCTGACACAGAAAAAGTTCGTTCTAATGTCTCTGTGGCTCATTTGGGTACTCAGCTTCCACCTGTGTCCCCTTGTGCGTTTACCACCCGTGTTAAATAATCCATCCTTGTCTACCCTGTCAATTCCCCTGAAAATTTTGTATATTGTTTTCAGGTCTCCCCCGAGTTCTTCTGTCTTTCTGTCTTGCTGTTGCTTAGGTACTCCCTTATCCAGTGGAACTCCTTCTCTTTCACTCTTGCCTGCATCTCCAGTTTGTGTGGTACTGTGTCAAAGGCTTTCTGATAATCCAAGAATATGCTGTCTTCCCACCCCTCTCTATCTTCCCTGATTTGTGCTGCCTATCTTGAGGTTATCTTGAGATGATTTCGGGGCTTTTAGTGTCCCCGCGGCCCGGTCCTCGACCAGGCCTCCACCCCCAGGAAGCAGCCCGTGACAGCTGACTAACTCCCAGGTACCTATTTACTGCTAGGTAACAGGGGCATTCAGGGTGAAAGAAACTTTGCCCATTTGTTTCTGCCTCGTGCGGGAATCGAACCCGCGCCACAGAATTACGAGTCCTGCGCGCTATCCACCAGGCTACGAGGCCCCCATGCCTGGTCTAATTGAATTCTATGCCTGGTCATAGAATTCAATTAATCCTGTGAGGCATGATTTCCCATCCATGAACCAATGTTGATGGTGTGTTACAAAGTTCTTTCGCTCCAGATGTTACACTAGTTTTTTTTT